>NC_060209.1:180563055-180866666 GCF_021130785.1 Homalodisca vitripennis | reverse complement strand
GAAGTTCTCAAGAAAACCAATGAAGATTATTTCAAAGAACGAAAAGTCGATCGAACATCGAAAAGAAACATCTAGTAAACCATATTTTTTCCGCCGCGTATCTTGCCTTGCTACGTACCGTACAGAGTCGCCAGTCACGGTTGAAACCGTAAGTTTTGCGAGTGTTTTGTTGCTTAACCAGCGTGCAGTTTGTTGTGGCGAGATAGAGTATACAGTCAATGGAACGTTTATACAAATCAGTTTATTCTCATAAGCACTTTTCGTCGGATTTGTGTTAAAACCTACATTTTGCACGAAAAAGGGTACAAAATGAAATCCTGTACGGTAAACTTTCCTAATATGGCCAACATATTGACTTTACGAGCATTTTGTAGGATTACCGGTGGATAGTGGAAAACCTACCTAATATTTGATAGACCGATTATTTAGTTATTTACCTTTAGACCAGTTATTTACCTCTAAATTTGATCTTATTACTAATATACCGGATGAGTACACGTACCTGTATGCAAGAGAGAAAGCCCTCACTCACTAAGCTAACTTCCCAACTTGCTGATATCTCAAAATTGAATTTGGCACACGTATTTCTGATGCATGAAATCGAAAAACTAAAGTATACTGATGAAACATCCATAGTGGTAGAAATGCGATTGCCCCTAGAAGAAATATATTTTATTTTCCAATTTCTAGATGTTCTATATAGATTAAACTTGACACGCGTCTTATGCACTTAACAGAAAAGTACAAATGGGGGTTTCATCCTAATGGGGTTTCAAATCATTGCAAACCCTATAAGAAATATATTTGGATTTTTATATCTTCCCATGATGATCTGTCCTATGAAGGTAAATATGAAAATAAAAGATTTTCCATGTAGATCAACCACCCACAGGAATGATCGGTAGCAACGTATAGAAGTAGTTAGTTTTTCAACTTACCGATGCAATTTGAAGTACATGCCTCATGCTTCTAAAAAATCGAATAAAAGCATTTTCTTTAAGATCAACTACTCAAAGAGTATGAAAATGGTTAAAACTTCTCTATAAAAACTATTTTGTATTGAATAAAAAATATTATTCTATTTCCTCCAGGTGTCTAAGAAAGATTAACTTTCACACTTGCGTCTTTCTCACCATTATCCACACCCACGCATGTATATTTTCTTGGTCGGGGTAGCATTGCAAACTCTGTGTTATATTATATCTAATTTGCAACCTAATGAGGTCGATGAAAATGTTTTAAAATATTATTGCTTCAATAAAATGTTTAATTTTCTCGTATTCAATTAAAACTTTCATGATATAAATGTTTAGCCGTGTTGAAAGTTGATTACGAATCAAGGAAATATTTAGTTGTTGTAAATAAAATGGAACTAGTGAAAATAAGTAAAATAATAAAAATAAAAAATAAATATTTTATGAAAATATGAGACAAATCTACAACGAAGAGTTTTTAGATTATAAAAAAATAAACAGTATTATATCATAATTTTATTAAAATTATTTTACAATCAATTAAAAATTCGTAATTTTAACAATAACGTGATAATTTTAACCCGCCATCAACGTGATAAACTAAACCACTTAGCCCGCTTTTACAATTACTGTAAAGCGCTTTAGTAAATTACTTTCTGTAAATTATGAATTCCACTGAAAACTCCAAAAATGAATCCGTAAAATTGAGAGCAGGTTAGTTAGAGAATATTTAGCTTTAAATTTTCGGATATATAGCATAATATCGTTTATGAAACTACCGTACTGTTAGTGAAATTATTTAAATAGACAGCATAAATTTTCCAATACATATTATACATAAATTTCCCATAACATTTTAAAGTATCAAATGATGATTTAGAACAACATTCACATAAACAGTTAATATAGAGCTGCACAAGGTTCAACTATAGTTCAGTTAGTTTTGAACTATGGTTGAAGAGAACTAACAGGGTGAATGGACTATTGTTAGAGCACATCTTAAATAATCAAAGTAGAAACAATTAAACTTCATTGCACTATTTACCACCTGAAAAGTTGTCTTGAAATCTTCTTGCTGTCGGTCGGTCAGTCTGTCTGTGTGATAAATCTCAATGGAAAGGTACTAAAAACTTAAAACTTGGGAGATAGGTTCTTTTTGATGCAATGAATTATTGATGTTGGAGTAAAGATTTAAAGGTACATTAGTTTTCTAAAGTTATCAATAACTTTGTAAAAAATGCTCTGGAGGCTTTCAAATTAGTATATGGTATATAGCACTACTTTTATTTAAAAAAAGGGACAATTTGACCTATTTCCAATCAATTTTCATAATCCATAAAAACGTGTCAGTCAGTTCGTAAATATTTATATTCCGTTCGGTAGTGTTCTTAGATACTCAGGTGTATCGGTTTATTTTAAATTTCCATAATTTTTAATATACAGGGTGAGGTATAAGTGTAGTCAAAATTAAAAGTTGTGAATATCAACACACTCCGGTGTCGCCATACTTACTAAAGGTTGTACCTCTCACTTACAGACCACATGCTACTAAGAATTCTTCCACTGATAGACTTCTATAGGCATCTATCCTGACTTTTGCCCCACTCTGTAGATAACAGTTTATATTCAGTGAATTCATGTTTATAGAAATTATTCCAAGTAACAACACTCATAAATTGAACGTATATTTTTAAATATATAATTACTAGTGTTAGGTAGCTTCATAGCTATCCAGACGATAACTAAATCTATGCTTACTCTTTTTTTCCAATAAAATTCTTATAAGATGATTTCATATGTGCTGTAGTGTTTTTTTTTTTTTATTATCTTGACTGATTAAATATCACTATTGGGCTTGGGTTTGTAAGGATGTTTTGCTACAAATAACCGTGAATTTTTTGGGAAATCTGATTATGGGAGGCATTCTGCCACTGGCAAGTCAGTGCCTTCCGCCAATACAACTAAATACGAAAAATGTTATTGCATTGTAAATGTACGGTGTACAGTTATTTTTAATTATGGCTGGTGACGGGGGCACCGTGCGTTAATAATCTTTAGGCACTTTTTTATAGCAGATCCTGCATTTCTATCATACTATATCCCATCTGCACCCATTGAAAAACGCCTATTGTTTATCAGGTGAATTAGAATTCTTTTATCATGTTGCTATATAAATTTCAAAATTCGATGTGATTATCAGGTAAAAATGAGATTCCTAATCTACCATTCAATTTAACAAACGGCATGTATTTCGGAACCAAAGTTTATTTTTATATTTTCTTAAGATTTTTAAGATTCTTAAGATATATATAATAAGATTTAGGCAATTTTATATTTTCAAAATCTTGAATGATGTTATATTCAGGCCAATTAAGTCATTAATGCGTTATAATTTAATTACTTAATTAATTGATACGATTGACTTTTTATCCTATTAGTTTTATGGAAATATAAAATTTAAACCACAATAAAATTTGCACGTGGTGTTAATCAGTACGCCAGTCTATAAATAAAAATGAAGGGCTAAACTGGAGAACGGCTGGAACGATTCGGCTAATTTCTTTTGGAATACACTTGATAAAATCCCAGAAATTATAAGTAGAGTAATATAAAAAGTTACCTGAATATTTTTTGTTCAATATTTATGAACAAGCGATAGTATTTATGTTTCATAATGAAAATTTAACTGATATTCAACAGATGTTGACACTTTCTAATAAAGTTCCAGAAATAGGCTAAAACATATTTTTTTTTTCATTTAATTCTTATAAAATATTAATTTTACAGTGCTTGCAATGAATAAATTAGTAGCATAATGCAGATAGCAAATACAAAGTTATTATCTAACTGTTAATCCTGAACAAATAAACAAATCTGTGAATTATTCACGTACGGTACTCTAACGCGTGGGCTTCCTTGACATTGTGATGTGGCATTGTAATAGTAGCTTTTTGAAAACGTGATAAATTAATACTTAATGATCCATTCATTGTCAGATTAAAGATTGAAAGCTAATTAAAAAAAGACTTGACATAGAGCGTTATAAATGATTGTATTTGAAAGTTTCATGAATTTATTAAGAATTTTCCATTTATACTGGGCATAGAGAGAAAGTAGATAGGATTTTCCCCTATATCGTAATGGGTTTCTCAGTTTTGTATGTATATGTATATTTTTTTTAAGAGACACCGATCCCTTTTTAAGCCTTATTCTGTGCGTCCTCATGGGCCACTGGCCTGTGTAAGGATCTTATCAAACAGAATAAGATGGAGAGTCGATAGAGTACGAGGTTGATGGTACTGATAAAAAGTGCAACGGTTACAGACAGGATTTGAACCTGCGCTATCTCTATGCGAACCTGCGGCCATCGGCACTCCCATGTATATGTATAATTTCTTCATAAATACAGCAAAGCAAACTCAACTATACCTGGATATACCCTAAACCGAAAGTACATTAAAAGAGCCGGAAATAGCCTTTTTTTACTTTATCGAAAGCATCTTTCCGAGAGCTACATATATATAATTTTTCTGCAATAAGGTAAACTGAATTTTGATACCGTAAGTATTTTTGTAAGGTCGAAAGTAAACACCTTTAAACTGAATTTTGATACCGTAAGTATTTTTGTAAGGTCGAAAGTAAACACCTTTAAACTGAATTTTGATACCGTAAGTATTTTTGTAAGGTCGAAAGTAAACACCTTTAAACTCAATTTTGATACCGTAAGTATTTTTGTAAGGTCGAAAGTAAAACACCTTTTAAACTCAATTTTGATACCGTAAGTATTTTTGTAAGGTCGAAAGTAAACACCTTTAAACTCAATTTTGATACCGTAAGTATTTTTGTAAGGTCGAAAGTAAACACCTTTAAACTGAATTTTGATACCGTAAGTATTTTTGTAAGGTCGAAAGTAAACACCTTTAAACTGAATTTTGATACCGTAAGTATTTTTGTAAGGTCGAAAGTAAACACCTTTAAACTGAATTTTGATACCGTAAGTATTTTTGTAAGGTCGAAAGTAAACACCTTTAAACTGAAATTTTGATACCGTAAGTATTTTTGTAAGGTCGAAAGTAAACACCTTTAAACTGAATTAGGCTTCTCATCCATACGTCTTTTATACTTTTTCTTAGTCTCGGCAACAAGGCAAGGTCTACTATGGCACTGATCATAACTTGGGCCAAAAGTACAAGAAAAGTACACTTTTCGACCAACGTAGGTTTCCGAGTCCTATGTATTTGTATTTTTAATCAGTGTAACAAACCAGACTGAGCTGTGCAAATATAATTAATTCAAACCATAGATGCTCCAGCACGTACAAAACACTATTGTCAGGTTAAATTCTCGTACTCTTAAGCATGAATATTGAAATAATATGTTCTTGTTGTATGCCTATTTACGTTCAACAAATTTCATAGGACTCCGTCATATTAAATCATATGACTTAATAAGTACTGTGTAGTATAAGGGCTTTGATTTTTAAAAATGCATGTGGAGCCGCGTGTTTGTTATTTTAATATAAATCGATACTTCGTTTTTTTTATATGAGCTATAACATTATATTTAGTTGAAAAGTTCTAGTTAATTCCATGAGATATATTATTGTTCTACAGAATAAACTAACAATGAAATAGTAAAGCAGTCAATAGAACAATGAGAGCAATATTTCCGATGAAAGGGTCGAATGGATGAAAAACATCACAGATTCCTCGACGGATTAGTCTTATGGGAAATCTTTGAGAATATTGCTACTGAGCGAGAGAGATACTGTAGATAGATAGGAGTTTGTGGTGATTACAAGTTACAGTAAGATATGGATATACTTATTTTCGTAACTTTTTTTGGAAATGTTAGTATCGCAAGTTTCTATAATACGTCGAGCATTCATGGACTATCATTATGATTTCATTCTACAATTCTTTAGTTGCTAGGCTACTAAATTCCATATTTATATTTTAGGCATAAACCTAGGGTAAAATAATTAGTTTGATTCGCAATAGAATGTCTGTTTTACATTTTTTTCAAAATTTAATTTGTACTATGGTGTACATCTGTGTATATTTCCAGCACTTCACTACCTACCAGAATTAAACCAATGTACCGGTTTTGAAATAGTTTGGATACGAATGTAATTAAACAATATTGGATTAAGTTTTTTCAATAATTAAAATATTTTACTATTAATTTAATTATGTTTGTGGCTACCGAAAGTTATTAATAAAACACATATAGTCTTTTCTTAAAATTGAAACTATTATTCTTACTAAAGATTTAACAAAGTGGCACAAACTTTATCCGTCAATATGTTTTTCGCGAAAAGTTGTTTTGTATTTTCCAAATGTTTCCAAACGATTAAAATTATGTTCTTTTTATGAATATAAAATAAATATGAATACTTTTTTAAGATATTTAAAAAGTCAATATAGTAGCCGGCAGTTCCATTGCGAGGCGCCATGTTGTGCTAAGGGCAGTTTGTAGTTGGCGAGGGGCAATCTGTCAAACTGCGAGGGGAGACCTTTGAGTGTGGTGGGGAGTGAGGTAACACGTGTCGGTAACGGCTCCTTCGTTGGCTCACTGAGTCCGGAAGGAAAGATAAACTACAGACCGATAACATTCCATTGTTTAGTGGACCGTCAGTTCGAGACATTATATATTACGGGGGTAGACCACCAACATCTGTGTTTACACAGGACCCGTTCTTAGTTATTTCATCATCGAAATGGTTAATCATAAATAGTATGCTAATAGTTAATGAACGCATAAATACAAATGAAAATGTATTTATGCAAATTATAACTGTTAGTATGATTCTAGTAAATTGATAATACTGAATTAGCTTTATTTTCTTGCCTCGAGTAAAATTTGAATAAATTTAAAGTAAAATAATTATCAATACTTGGCAAACCTTTGTAAGATATCTATCTCATGCACTTCATGGCTTCATCCATTGTCCAGTGCCCCTAACATTTCCTGGACTTTTGGCGCTTTTGGCCTCTAAGATCTCTCAGCCCTTGTGATGCTTTAATCATTAGTAGCAACCATTAACCTGGATTTAATAGAATCCAATAATTGCTAGACGACAGAGGATACCATGTGACGTCTTTTAAGTCGTCACAATCTTGTATAGAAAAAATAGGGAATAAAAGGTGAAACGCTTAGAGTGGAATTATACAAGGCATATTGGAACAGCTTTGCCGAAATATTTTGAAAGGCTATGAGAACTGGGTGTGACATGTTTGAGGCCAGTTGTTAAAAATACATAAAAACACACATTAGAAACCTTGCTGTTAAAAGTGAGTTACCATCAGTGTTTCTTCAGGTAATGTTGATAGTATTTGTGGAATTATCTTCGAAATTTGACACAGTTCCAAAAATTAGTTACTTCCGACAACAATTTTCGTTACTCTAAAAACACAAGTAATATTTAAAACATGTGATTGGTTTTTTTCTTGTAATTAACCAATGCTTTTTAATTTAGCTTAACATGATAATTATTATAATTGATGTATAAGATGGTAATATGTAAGACCTATCATATTAATTGATTTAGAAGTAAGTCTGATCAGAGTTGGAGAAATGTTTTGGAGAAATATGGAGCAGTAGATTTGTGATTATATTACCAAATGGTCTTATCGATTGGTTTCTGGGTTGTCTTAAAAGTAGTGTAAACGAATATGGTATCCCAATATCATACCAAAATTGTTTCCCATTAAAATTCCAAACATTACTACTTTTAAATTATGTAAGAAAATTAGGAAACAGAGTGGATTTTTCTCTTATTTATATGAATCAGCCTATAAGTATGTTAGGGCCTACGTAATTTTGTCCTTTTCTTAATTTTTTTATAAATACAAAGAAAATATCTTATTCTCCTTTTGTACATAAACACAAATTTTTAGTCCTTAAACCTCCTGGACGGCTTACAGACTAAGTGAGATTTATTTTATCTTTCTTAGAAGCATTGAAATTTAGGACAAATCTTGCGAGAAAATTGTATTGTGGAATAATCTTATGCTTCATTTTCCCCGTCATTTTCCGGAGTCCCTAATTTCTCTGGGGAAGAATTGCATTATTAATGTCGATAGTTTCTCATCCTATTTTTAAAGAAACAGTAATTACGATTAATTTCAGCATCCCTATTTTACAATGTTAATACAGTAGTATTGATAACCCTTCGAAGATTATCGAGTATATTGTATTTCCTTGGATTTCCATAATAGTTAAAGCCGGGGAAATCCTGGCCAAGAGTCTTCCATAACAGATTTCCCTCCTGCTCCAGTTAATCAAAGGGATGGACCCGCTCTGTGTTGAATTTTGGTATTTAAACCCCTTGTTTTCTCTGTCTGTAGAGTTCTGTTTTCATGTCTCAATTCTCTTATCTTTTCAATCAATGTGTTTTATTTTTAGCTGATGAACGAGACAAATCTTTTATTTAATTTTCTACAATGTGTTGGACTTAGATAATAAACTTTCAACTAAAAAAAAATTTAAGTTATTCATTTTTACTTCTCATATATTAAGTCGTCTGAATCGTTTTCATGTGGATTATAACGCAAAGTTACACTTAACGCTGTACAAGTTCGACACGACAATTTCCCCGCTCAATATAATAAACACTTTACTTGGTTTCCATTACATGGCACTTTAGTGTCACAAGCGTCGCGATTCAATGTTTATAGTCTTAGAATTTCCACCATTTTATACTGCATAATTCAATTTATTGTTTCAATATTATTGTTTTCACCCTATAAAAAGAATTTACAACTACATGGAAACATATCTGCATTTTATGTGAGAAATAAAACTTTTGATTTTATACTACTGTTACTAAAATATATGCAAAAGTATTCCTGTCCCTTATTCCACAATCAAAAAGAAAATTGAAGCCTAACAATACGATATAATCAATAAAATACAATGTCAAACTTCGTAGAAAATCCAATTATTTGAAATCTCATTTTCAAAATCATTAAAAAAATCTTATATCATAATTATTGCAATTTGGGTTTAGGCCAAGGGAAAATACTTCTGGCGCTCATTTAAATTTATAATAGACCCTTTACTGGAAAATTATAAATCATTACTTGTTTTATGTTGATATAGCCAAATCGTTCGATTCAATGGATATAAATTTGTTATTTAGTAAACAAGAATGTACTGGAGTCAAATGGGTGGCCTTAAATTGATTTATAAGTCATTTAAATGGTCGAATTCAAGTTGTGAGTATAAATTATATGTATAGTATAAATTAATTATATCAGTGAACCTAAGAAAGTAAATTATGGAGTGGTTCATGGAAGCACGCTGGGTCTGTTATTATTTTTAGAATACATATAAATAACTTATATATACTGGATCTCAGAGCCACATAACAATATAAACACTACAGATTATACAGTGGTTATTTATAGTGGAAAACTTTGCACGAAGTATACGTATCTGCTTCGTGAGAGTTAAATTTAATAAATAAATGGATTTATAAGAATATTTTAACCACGATTGTCAGTAAAACCGTGTTTACTGATCACACTGCGCACCTACGGACCTGCGACTGTTGCTATACTCGTGCGGTGACTCGCTGAATACTGCCTGCGATTGACAGCTGAGATGGTGGACCAGTACAAGTATCTCGGTGTAATCATTGTTGTAAAACTCAAATGGGATCTACGTTCTAATTGTATTAAGTCCAAATTAAGATAATTATTCTGCATATTTCATCAATTGAGCAGAACTTAAGTTATAATGAGTCAAAAACAGTTTACTTTGCGTATTCTATTTTACAATACGGTATTGTCGCTCGAGGAGGGTTCTACAAAACTATATTACATCCTTTAAATATTATTTATTAATCAATAATCAAACAGCTCTTAATAAACAAAGGCATTATTAATATATTCTGTTATTTATGGATACTGTTATTTTTACAATTAGGCAATTATTTATTACAACTGTACTAGTCTACACTTATTCTCATATAGATGCTGACCCCACCCCTATTGTTCACGGTTGCCCTACAAGGAAAACTGTGAGTGTGGGCTTACAGCTTCCTTTTATTAAACTGTCTATTCATTTTACTAACGCTTCCTTTGTCTCCAACACAATCATACACTTGCCCTCTGTGATAAGACAACTGCAGGGTGATCCTGTAAGCGGCTTCAAGCTGTTGGTCACTGCCTTGCTTCGTATTCTCTGTCCGGAAGGTGCTGAGATCCTCCTATCCTCCACTTACTACCACCAATGAAATAATGAATTCATTGCTCTTACATTACACACGTAGTTATTGATTTTTACAACACTTTTGTTACAGTTTTTTATTTAAATGCGTGCTAACACCTAATACATATCCTAGAACTAAAAAGTAATAAAATCAAATCTATTGTGTAATTTTAAATAACTTTTATACATTAAATTATGTATAAGTCAAGCTTTTTTCTATTTCATGTTTTTTTTGGTTTCTGACATTTTTGTTTGTTTCTACACAGCATTTCTTATGTTAGTGTTATTTTTAATATTATTACTTTGAACAAATCTAGATTAGGACTGGGCTCTATGTGCTGTCAATGTTCAAACATTTAACATTTATAAACTGTTGGAAATATGTTGAAAATAAATTGATGAGTTGAGTATAAAACATTTTATACCAATTATATAATACATCGTTTAGCAATTATTCTAAAGTATTATTAAATGAAATAAAATCTGCTATGTCTCAAATTCTTCTAGAATTTATTTTATTACATGAATTCAAATTATAATTATTTATCGTTACATAATCTTAAATTCAAATTCCTACATCTGATTGTTTTAACTACCTATTATTATTATTACATTTACAAGTTGAAAATTCACATACTAGTTTTATGATATAAGGAGTTAACATTTTAGTCAAGTATGTTTTTTATGTATGTAGCCGACATTAAAAACAATCTTACTAAATATTTTTTTTAACGCCAACTCTTATTGGTTGAATACTTTACGTAATTTATAACCTATTAAACTAGCTATAATAAATCAAGAACTCAAGTTTAATAAGGATAATTTAACCTTTATAATATAATAATAAGAAACAACTATAGTAGTTTATGTTGATTATAAAAATAAAATCAATACTTTTGTTTGAATAATGGAGAGGTAGCTCTATGAACGCAATACATAAGCGGGTCGATACCAACTGGAGCTGATAAGACTGCCTAGATAACTTATCACATACAAGGCACCCCACCCTTCCGCTATCACTTACCTGTGTCTGACATGTCTATAGTTTATTATAGTCAGATAAGATAATCTGTTGGCTATTGTGATAGACTTGCAGTTTTAATTTGACAGCAATTACTCTAATCTACATATAAAAATTGTGGCAGGATTACGATATAATGCATTTACCATTTACTAGTATTATAAAAACTAATACAACTATTTGTTTAAAGGTTATTTTTGACGATGGAAGGATTGTGAAGGAAACAGGATTTAGTAGCGTTGTGGCTTTAGTAAGATTTGTTTATTTTAACCTAGTTTGTAATTATGTGTTAGGTTAGTTCTTTACCTGAAGAAGAGATCAGATTGCAGATCTCGAAACGTAGTGTTACTGTTTTCTTGTTTCACTGAACGATGGCAAATGTCCGGAAAAATCCTGTTTCCTTCATAATACAACTACTTTTATGTTTTCCGATACAAATGGGGTCGATAAATTGCTAACACAACTAAAATTTTGGAAAATCTCGGCGTTGATATGGCGATCAATCTTTAGGGAAAGAGACCTTAGGTCAAAGAAAAATAGTGATATAATCATAGCTATGATGAACGTAACTTTTTAATAAGTTGCTGATACATCTCGTCATAAAATTCATGTACATCTCCACGGTAAATTGATCATAATGATTTCTAGAAATAATATAAAAAATGTACTTTTAAGGTAACAATAAAAATTTCGTATTAGATTATATTGTGAAATCTTTTTTGTTCTACAGTGATATTGAGTATCGAGTTATTCTTGTTACCCAGGGGAGATGAATAATCCAAGAGTAGATTCAGGAAGCATCAATCCCAGCCGCTCGAAATCAAGATGAGTAACCGCAACTCTCAAAGGATTTCACTAGAGTTATGTCTGTATTTTCTGTGGTGTAAATAATAGTAACTTGATGTCAACATTGGTTATATAATTTTTACGCGCTGTTATTCGTGAATTTATACGTAATAAAAAAAACCCTAGCTTGTTTTTTTACAGAAGATTCCTGAAGGAGCCGGGTTCCGGTGACCTTTCTCGCACTCTACAAATATCTAAAACTACACTTATATTGCACCAGAACAATTTTTACTGTTTTTGTACTGTTCACTGATGTATTTGAGCAAAAGAAAAATGTTTTTTTTGGAATTTTGTGGATTGTAATATTTAAAAATATAGTGAAATCACATTTCTTTTTTAATTTAAGCTTTTAAGCACTTTAACTCCTTATTACAATTTTGAATGGTTGAAAATATTGTATGATACTATACGTTCTAAAAACCTGTACTAATTTGTGGCCTCTTTATTACGGTTGTAGTACAAAAAATTAACTTGCAATTTTTATTTAGGAAAAGCCTTAAAATCTTTGTTTGGTGTACTCCTATGATTCCAAAATATACAACCTGAGAAATTGAAAAAGTAGAAGGAAAATAAATTAATCGAATCAGCTGCCCAGTAGGATATTTCTAAAACATAACTTTTTAGTAAAATTATTGTGTACATTTTTATATCTCATTAGCTTTTATAACAATACTTCTTAATGTAACAATATTTCTCAAATAAACATAGTTACAATCACTTAAGTACTTTTAAAAAGAATGTGGAAAAATGTAGTTAATAATTTGTTTATATTTAAATTAATTGATAAAATTAGAAACGTGATGTCAACATTTATAAGTACGCACATAGTTATTTATCCTTAATTGGAAATTAACAAAATAAAATATAAATTAAGAATTTTTAACGTTGAACACTGCATTATCTTTAAATAAATATATTAATCAATATTATAATATCACAATTAATACTCATTCTTTTGGATTCATTTTAGTAGGAAGTGAGATGGCAAATAATACGAGTGAGATACAATTCTTTAAAAAGGAATTTATTAAGAAACGAAGCAGTTTTATCATGATGTTTGTGTTCAATATCAATAATTGTTATAGGTGGTGATGATATTTTAATATTCCGTATCCTATCAAAAATTCATGGTTTAAAAAAATTTACTGAAATTATTTTATACCTAAATATATTTGTGTTATTTATAAAACATAACAATTTTATAAATACCGTGGTTGTATTTCAATAAATTAACTTTTATTTTTATTGATAACATTCAATTCCTTGAAAGGAATCGTAACGTTTCCAGTGAATGAGAAACTGATATTGACAAAGGCAACGTTGATGTGAGGTCAATTCGCTAGACTGTAATAGAACGGACGGCTGTGCTTTGCTGATAAAAGATTCTTTTGTGTATTGTTCTCCTACAATTGTTCCCTTCAAATCCTTTCTATAAAGACGATTTTTACGGAAGATATTTAGTACCAGATAAACACTTATTTACTAGTAACTGTAAGCAGGACAATGTTCAAGTAAATTATACGTGTGTCTATCCTATAAGATTTTCGAATGTTTAGACGAATGTTTAGAAATTTGATACTCAACCACACAAACCGTAGTGGACATATTTAGACGAAATATTTCTTGTAAGTTGCTTTCAGATATAAGAAAAATCACAACAAATAATGTTAAATAGTCTATGTGTAGTTTTGGCGATTATGTTGCCACTACTACATCATATGTGGCTCAAGAAATGTTACCTTGGTATGTGTTACGCTCACATACTAACCTAAGAACCCCCAAACGCACAGAACCCCCGTCACTTAGTTTTTTATTATGACATTATTTAAATATGGCACATATTAAGAGCCATGTTATTGTAATCGGTTTATTTAAAAAATATTTATTCTGCCTTATCCTAGTTGACATCGTGGCTGCCTATAAGATCAATATAAACGTTTTTCTTACGCTCAGAGCCAAACCCCATGGAGTGACATGCACCACGGATTTCAATGGTGACTATATAGAAATGAGGGTCAATCCAATACTTCATACCTATAGGTCAATTTGTTTTATAAATAGCATGTGGACAAACAAACAGACAGAAATTAAATTTTTCTAGCTCCTCAAGGATAGGCTTCGCTAACACTCAACAAATTATTAAAAGCTTCAAAAGTGTAAAATCTATACTCATGAGGAAGGAAAATAAATTAAAGCAATGCAGGTAATATATACTTTATTGTCATCTGAACCAAGTGTGTGGCTTTGACCTAAACCCGTCCACGATAAATTTACGGAACTAACCTCCCAGAACACTGCAGCTGTTACACCAGTTCAGCGATTTTCAAACAATTATGTCCTCAATGAACTTCTTGTTTTACACTGAATTTATTGAATACATTTTTTACTATATAAAAATGCAAGACAGTATCAAGGGATGCAGCCCAGTATAAACATTAGGTATCTGTACATATACATAAATCCTAAATTTAAATAAATGAGGAACCTTCATTTATTATTTTTCGTCCACATTAATTAAAATTTTTTGCATTTAAAGCACTGTTTCTATAAGATTAAGTTTGTTGTCACGTGTATAGTAAATATCTAAATATATTATTTGTGTGACATAAAACTAAAAGAAATTATGAGTCACATTGCATTGGAAATTGACATTGCCAAATTAAGTAACTAATTTTCCAGAGAACCGGGACACCTCCTTCGACTTGTTTCCAGTTTAAGGAGTCATTAGTTCATGACAGAGAAAGCTGTAGAGTGTCTGAACTTTAGAGGATCACACAGGTTTTTAAAATACTGATGAACCAGTTACTAGATGGGATTAGATAAGTCTTAGAGATTTAAATCTTCTAGTTTCAGAGATCTTCTAACATTTCTTAGGTAATATCGCGATTTGCAAGAATCTGTATTTCTTCTCTAAACGATGTCTTGAAGCTCCATAACTGGAAGTATTTTCTAAATTGTTATTGTAGCCATTGGATGAAAATTTTATATGAATTAATTAATTTTCTTCGCTGATCCAGGATATTATCATAGTTTCTGGGGCATACACTAGACTTTAAAACATCAATTGAGGTAATTTTCAATTTATGACTTCTTCTTTTATTCTATTACATTTGAACTTGGTTTCTATCCTATATGGAAGCTTAAAATGAATTTAGTTTTTCTTCGCTGTGGTATCGGATATTATTATAAAAACGCCTCCTTTTGTGACTCACATTTGTTACTCCAAATAGGGTTTATTATGCCTGCAAATGGATATACAATAAATATTTTTTCGAATAAGTTTTCTAAATGGACTGTTTTGACAATTTTCAGAGAAAATTTACAAATGCGCGGGAAGAACTTTATTATATAAAGATGCTTTTAAATGTTCCATAAGGCCAATTAAACTTTTTAAACTTTGAAAAGCCCTTAATAATTTCCTCCCAAAGTATGAGCAACTTCACAAACGTCTAGTATTAAACTTTATGAAAGTAAATCGCTTTTGTCATGTTAGGAAAGTTAATTAGGTAATCATTAAAATGGACGCCTCCTTTGTGACATAAGTAACTGTATCTCCATGAATATTATTATGCAGTGCAAAATGGATCAAGAAAGGTTTAAATTCTGGAATAAATATATATTTTTGCTTAGTAATATAGAAAGTTTTTTATTATAAGGGTATTAGGTTTGGGACAATTTGCCATCGTTATATGTTACAAATTACAACACGACGTTCGCGGAAGAACATTGAAATCGTCGCAGTTAATTTCTTATAATAGATGCTTTTAAATATTTTGACGTGACAATTTAAACTTTTTCGGCTCGGATCTCATGAAAAAGCCCCGGTAACGTTAATTTCCAGTGGGTCCCAAAGTATGCAGATAACTGTGGGTCACAAAACGTCTAATTTAACTTTATGAAAATGTAAATGCGTTTTGTCATGTTACAAAAGTACATACAATAAAGGTAAAAATGGACACTGTTTTTCATGTACATAAGAACTATGTATCTTGATGAAATTGTGAGTGGTGACACAAAAGTTGGTAATCAAGAAAGAGTTTTAAATGTCATTACTATACAAATGTTGATAGTGTTAAGTAAAATTATTAGTTAAATCACTCTGCAATCAAGGGTATTCAGTCGATTTGGGAAATATTGCCATCGTTATATGTTAACAAATTATAACCTCTAAACCTGCCATAACATGTTCGACCAAACAAACGAACTACATTGACCAATCACCACGTCGCAGAGTTAGAATTTAACTGTGTTTAGCAAGAATTTCAAATTCCAATTTTAGTAAAATTCAACTTTACCCTTTCTCACAATAACAAATTTTAATTAATTTCAAATTTTGATGTATAATATCTTATTTAGGCTAAACAAAATAAAAAAAAATTTGTGCATTCTTATTTTTAATTCAATTCCTTGTTCCTTAATTTAAATAATATTCATATCAATAAATATTCTACCGAGAAAAAAACACACACACACACATCACGCCGTAAACACACGACTTTACAGGCAACCATATTTTTTTTTATAAAACACACCTTTCTCACACACACTGATATATGTCAGATTTTGATTCACACACACACACACACACACACCACACACACACACACACACATTCACAGTTTTAAATAATATTCCTTATAAATACTACACACAGTACCACACACACACACACACACACACACACACACATATTTCTTAACTTAAGTTATAGCTAGTTAAAAAATTGTATTTTTAAACAGGTGGAAATGGGATCTATAGCTTTAGGTTTTGTGATAACTATTTAAAATCACTGTACGTTTGATTAATGTCTGCAATATCGAATATCTTTACCCATTATCCAAGCAACAACAGATTTAAAATTCTCAGTGACTTCACAAAATATATTCTGGAACAAAGCAGTCTACAAAACATGTAAATAAATTGAGTTAAGAACGTCTGATTTTCCCTTTATGTACTCAGGCATCCATATCAACCATTAGAATTAGAATTTTTCATTTCATTTTTTTTTTCATTTCATTTCATTTATCAACATTTCTTTCTTCTAACTGCGTGCTGTCTTACTATAATATTACTAGGAGGTTATGTGAAAAAACCACACATTGTAAAGGGGGTTCGGTATGCCCTATCCTTCCCATGTTAATTTGGCCAATTTTATGTACCTTTTTCTCAGAAACCTTTAAAGCTATCATCATCAAACTTTAGGACACTACTATTTAGACCTTTTTTAACATTTAGAGCGGAACAAAGTTAAAAAAAAAGAAGTTTTTATTTAATTTGTTGTAAATAAAAAATTTATTTATTTTTTGTAAAATAATTTATAATTATAATTTTTTTAATAAAAATTTAAAATAGATTTTTATAATGTCTTCCGCTCTAAATGTTAACAAAGGTCTAAATAGTAGTGTCCTAAAGTTTGATGATGATAGCTTTAAAGGTTTCTGAGAAAAAGGTACATAAAATTGGCCAAATTAACATGGGAAGGATAGGGCATACCGAACCCCCTTACTAGACTTATTTTTCAATTCCATAGTGTTTATATTGAAACATATAGGAAAGTTCACATACGTTCCATAGAAACTACTATAAAACATTGTTTAATTGTTCTGAACTAAAATATACCCTAGAAATAGGTAGTTCTCATGTTTCATTATTTGAAACCATTTTAACGATTATCATTCTGCCTTGGTGATACTTTGCAGAGTAATTATCTAACAACAAATAAAGCTAAAATTTATCCTTAGGAGTTATAGAAAACGGAATGTGATAACGTATTGTAAACAAGACATTAATACCTTAACGCTATAAACGGACTAAGTCTATGGTTGTAAAAATTTAATACGACACCAAATTTCTGTTACGTCAACAAATTTCATTGCATTCAAGATATGCACAAAATTAAAATATTCGAGAGTAATGTCGAAAAGATCTACCACAGCCAGTTTAAAAAACCTGACAACTCAATTTCCGGGTTCGTGGCAGATGTGTTATCGGCTTGGTCTTTTCAATATTCATCTCGGTTTAAATTATGAGTTTGATGATATCTTTTAAATAAAGCCTCTTAACGTTTTTTGCTTGAGCTTCTTTATTATTTTAGGTGTATTAAATCATATATTTTTTATCTTAAGATCTTATAATTTTATTCACATATATAGGTATTCCTTTTATGATTTAATACCTTTTTATAAATCTATACCTTACAATTATAAACTTTATATTGATTTAGATATACAATTTTTTATGTTAAAAAGTATGGTTTACCGATAAAAATAAGATTCTTGGTAAAAAATTACAGTATCATATTTTAATTTAAGCTACTAATCGTAAGCCCTGAAACGTATTAAATAAAAGAACAGGAGACGTCAGTTATATTTCCAATTAAATAAGTATCAAACGATCAATAAACACGCACACTTTTAAACCTGTAATTTAATAAAAAAGGTCTTTGCCTTGTCATAATCAATAACAATTACATTTCAATGTAACACAAGATACTACATTTTATTGATAGTAATTAATTTGTTTATATAAGTTACCTTCAATGTTATTAATAAAATATGTTTTTATAAAACTATAAAAAATATCAATATTTCATTTAAATTAAAAATTAATTTATTTTTAGGAAAGTATTGAGTACATTGGAGCATACTTGTAACTATAAATAACCGTATAGCATTGCTAATTGAGAGAGAAATATGTATTAAAACATTTGTTTAATTATAATATAAGTACTTTCTATGCACACAATTATGCATAAATACAGGATGCCTGTACCTCTAGATAATTCAGTAAAAAGCCAACATAGATTTTTTTGAAAATAAATTGCACGCCCAAAATATTTCTCAGCTGTTATATATTACATTGAAGATCTATTTTCTTGCAGAAAATTATCAAATATCTTCTGATTTTAAAATATGTTTACTATGTAAATAGGTTTTGAACAAAAGCAAGGAATTTTGGTTTTTTCAATAAATCTGCCTCATGGGAAATTTCAAGAATCACTTTGTGTTAGGAGAGGATGAGGAGATTGGTAATGGTGGGGGGATGGGTGGTTCAGGGGGTTGACGGTTTTTATCGTGAGAGACTGAATCACACTGCGATAAGATACACTCCCGGTGGACTTCTTTGCTACTAAGTGCCTCTTTGTCAATTGTCGGAGTACTATGTTAAAAGGATACAAGAAGTAAAGATGATAGACATTATAAAACATAATACGTTTGGGTTTAAACTTGATTGTATTGAAAGGATCATTTCCAAAAAAATGATTCAATAATAGATAAATTGTTATTTCTGCTTAAATAATCATCCAGAAACATAAATCGGACCTAGACAACTCAAATTTAAATTTAAATGCTTTGAAACTTATTTTCCCACACCACCAGTACCAGAAGTCAATTCAGTCCATCAGATTCACTGGGATAGTTCGAAAGCATGCCAATTCCAAGAATAGTTACTGGAGGAACCATAATTACGTCTCTCGGTCCCACTCAACTTGATGCCCGAGGCCCAGAGCTCAGCACTCCGATAGGAAAGTAGTTTAACAATCTCATCTCGATAAACAGTTCAAACTTCCCTTAGATCACCCAAAGACAATGGGAAAATCTAATTCTATGCAATATATTTATATATTGCTGCATTAGGCTTTTAAAGGCCCTACACACCCTGAAGACGCATGAAATACAAATATAGTAATTACAAATATGTGGAGAAACCTAAAACTCTGAAACCCACCATCTGGGAGATGCTTTCAAAACGAGCATTCAGAGTAGGCTATTGTGGTGTATGTTCTGAAATTTTATTCTCAGTTTAGGATTGCTGCAAAACGTTCAGTGCAACATCTGCTTTTGTCAATAATATAACATCTATCTAGGCCTGTAAAGGCCTATATACATGTATATATATATATATATATATATATATATATATATATATATATATATCCAAGTAAGTCTCTTGACGTTTGGCCTATTCCGATTTTTGTTTTATATATATATATATATATATATATATATATATATATATATATATATAATTTAACGTATATATATATATATCAGTTTTTAAAAGATCGCCGAAATCTTATAACTTAGCTCCGCAACTAGACATTGATTTACGTCCCACAGTACAATATCTGAAACCCACTATATACTCTTCAGACTCCGGTAGTTTTTATATTTGCACTTTTATTTGCTTAAGTTGACTATTTTATTTTTTTCATATTATTTTGAAACATTAGTATCTAGAAAATGTACACTTATCGAGAAGATTATGCAAGATCTTTGTATTCACAAATATTCCATGCCGATGTTCTCTGAACACTTAAGTGGCGTTACTTCTTAAGTCAGAAGGAAAATACTTTGCTTTGTATGTATTGCTTAGATACAAAGGATCTTATTTGATGCATGCAGATCGTTGGTCGGATCAACGCATATAAGTTAAGTAAAGTGACGAATAAATTAGTGGAAAAGAAAGGCTCTTTTTGTTATAAGGTTTTACTTTATTTCACACATATTTGTGATGTTGTAGACATGATTTTATGTGGTTTGAGTGATCAGTACCTATTACGAGAAAATACTCTCCAATATTTCTGATATATACATTTTGTGTAAGGCGCCTGTGCTATTCCTATTCTCCTCCAGTCCGCATTTCGCAGTACCTGGTAATTAGATATACTAGTACAATAGACACGTTTAACATGCTTAGGCCCTCTTCTGTTTCCTCTAATCTTTGAGACTACGGTCTGTCTACTTCTCCTGTAGATATTGGTGAACAATCACAAACACCACTACTATTTTTCATTGTTATAACATTGTTGAGTTCTAAACTGTGAAAGTTTCATAGCCACATCCTTTGGGAGGTAAAAACGTTGCGTTTAAGCATGTAAAGCTTATAAAAATGTAATCCGTGGAAATATATTTCGTTTCATACTTTTAACAGTTTGATAGTTTGGTACTTCGACTGAAAATAGTGCAGTTTACGATCAATGTCTTTCTTAATAGAAAATCCTCTATAGAGTTTCATAAAATATAGAATGCTTTCTTCTACAATGCAAATCGGCTTCTGCCCAAGGACTATAGATTTCATGAGTCAAAAGGTAAAAGGGTATATATTATATGTCTGATAACAAGTTATAGAACCACTTAAAACAGCATTTCAAGTCATTTCATATTCATTACATACATAATTAAATATGTATTGAATTATTTACATAATTATAACTATAAAATAATATTTTAATGCAGAGAATACAATATTTTTATTTTTGTAAAAAATCAATTATATCATTTTAGATGTATATTAACAAATACTACCGTTATAAATGTTCTGTATATACAATTCTGTAACATTAGTTAGAACAGGATTTATTATAACATTTCCAATTTAATAATCTAATTTTTTTCGTATTTTTAACATAAAACATTCAAGCTTCAATAGTATTATACAAAGGTTTAGTTTAAATTCTAGTATACTTTTGACAATATGAGGAATGCTGGAAAGGATTACAAATTAATCTGCCGAGGAAAATTAAAAGTATTAATTTTAAATCAGATCAGAATTGCTGTGTCTAGTAGCTACTGAACTTTAGATTGGAGAATGGTTTTTTATCATTTAGGCTAGATGATGAACGATATTTTGACAGATATTTCATACAACTCCGAATAAGCTTGTATCAATAAGTATAGTCCCTTCTGTGACATAGTCAGCTGACTATTATTTGTTTTTGTTGTTGTTTACATTCCAATATTTATTCATTCATTATACAGTCTTCAATAAAGATGTTTTAACTATTGCATTTAACTTAATTATCTTAGTTGGTGTCAGAAGATGTTGAAAGTAAAGCCACCCAAGCCTTTTTCTATATCAGAAGTGGAGATTCCAAAAACTGGGAAATCTGGAAACAAAGCTTTGAGTTCTTTGCCAAGGCAACCGGGGTTAAAGGAAAAAAGAAGGTGAGGTTAAAAGTAGCTACATTCATGACCATATTAGGGTCTGAAGCAGTACCAGTATTTAACAGTTCTCACTATCTGGAAAAGCAAAGTCAGATTTAGGAACAGTAATAAAACATTTTGGATGATTATTTTTCTCCTCAGAAGAATATTATTTACATTAGATACATGTTTAATATTGCGGTCCAAAATGAAAACTGAGAGCATAGGTGAATTCATCTCACGACTGAGAAACTTAGCTCAGGACTGTGAGTATGGGGTTCTAAAGGACGAACTTATTAGAGATAGGCTGGTAGTTGGACTAAAGCGACACCTGCCTAAAAAGAAAAAACTGTTGCTAGAACCAAAACTTACTCTAAGCAGGGCAAACAGAAATGGCACGACTAGTCGAGCAAAACTAAGAATCAATTGGGAGCCTTGCAAAATACAACACCAAATATAGATCAGTTAGCAGTCAACAGCTTGAACCACTGCATAACCAGCCTGCGATTTGTCAAGTTGTCCAATAACAGTTTTAAAAGTCTAACAAGAATAATAGTAATTTAGGTAGAAATCTTATATTCCAATGTAGAAACTGTGGAAACCAGCATGGTCCACGTCAGTGTCCCGCATTTGGCAAGGAGTGTTTGAAATGTTCTAAGCTCAAACCACTTTGCTAGGTATTGCAGGTCTGAATCAAAAACTTCAATGCCAGGAGTTTCTATGGTCGAACAATCTAACAATGCAAGTAAGAAGGATACCACAGAGGAACAATATTTAGGTGTAATGGAAATTGATCGTAGTGAGGGCGAACGACCGATGGGTAGTTACAGTAAACACAAGCAACATAAGCTTCAATGCAAACATTGATTCAGGAGCAGCTTGGAACATACTGCCAAGAAAAATTGCAGAGCGCCTCAACGTACCTATTGTCTTCATCAGCAACTAAACGCCTTGTTTCGTATAGCAAACATTTCATTGAAGTCTTAGGTGAGGTTGAAGTAAACTGTTTTATTCGTAAAAGTCGAGAAGAAACCAAGATCAAGTTTTTAGTTGCAAATAGTGATAATGTATCTCCAATATTAGGAGCTGCAACTAGTGAACAGATTGGACTGATAAAAAGGGTAGAAAGTACAAATAGTATGAAAGAAATGGGTGCAATAAAGGATTTTAATTTATGATATAGATTTGGTTGAAAAATCCAGTTTTCAGAATACATGCTGCCAGAAGAATACCATTTCCAATTAGGGACGAGGTGAAGAGTGAGTTAGACAAAATGGTTGAGTTGGGGTAATCAAGTCGGTTCAAAAACCAACCCCAGTTGTGTCACCTTTAGTTGTGGTTAAACAAAATGAAAACTAAGAATTTGTTTGGACCCAACCGATGTCAATAAAAACCTACTCAGAAGACATTACCCTCTGAAGACATTGGATGAAATCCTCGCAAAATTAAATGGTGCAACATATTTACTAAACTAGATGCGAGAAAGGTTTCTAGCAAATAAGAGTCAGTGAATGAAATATCTCAAGATTATTTGACATTTGCTACACCTTGGGGAATATTTTCCTTTATACGATTGCCTTTTGGACTCCAGAAATTTTCCAAAAGTTAATTTGCGACATTCTCAAGGATGTGCAAAACACCGAATGTGCTATGGATGACGTAATAATTTATGCAAAAACTTTTGATGAACTTAGAAATGTAACTGAAATCGTTAAGAAGCGGTTCTCAGAAGCAGGATTGAAACTAAATGACAAGAAATGCGATTACGAGATGACTAAAATAACATTTTTAGGTCATATAATTAGTGGAAATGGAATTCAAATTGGACGAAGAGAAAATACAAGCCATCGAACAATTGCAGGCTCTACCAAACTAAAAGAGCTTAGACGACTAATGGGCATGTTAAATTACTTGTCAAGATTCATTCCAAATTACTCTGGTCTAGTTCTTCCTCTGAGATCACTTTTGAAGAAAGATCATTACTTCAGTTGGACTGTAGATCAGGAAAAGGCATTTGAAAATGTAAAAAAAGCTATTAATACAGCACCTACACTAGGATTTTATGATGGGGTTGTTCATATACAGGACCGTCCAATTGCCTATGCTACAAGAGCATTATCACCAACAGAACAAGTAATGCCTCAAATAGTAAAAGAAGCTCTTGCGGTACAATTTGGTTGCACAAAATTTCACTGTTTTATTTACTGTAGACCATTGACTATAGAGACTGATCATCAGCCTCTACATAAAATATTTAGAAAAACATTGAATGAAGCACCTGTTCGTCTTCAAAGGATATTTCTAGAGATAATTCCGTACGATCCGAAAATATTGAACATAAAAGGAACAAAATATGCACATTGCAGATGTTTTAAGTAGGGACTATAAAAACGGCTGAAAATACTACTATGCAGGAAAAAGACCTTGAAGTGATATCAATCTTCTCAATACATCCATACAATCAGCTTTTAAGAGTCAAAGAGGAAACATTGAAAAGTTCTACCTTACAAGAACTAATACAAGTAATACAAAATGGTTGGCCTAAATCAAAAACTGAATTGCCTAAGAGCTTGCACTTATTTTGGAATTTCAGAAATGAAATGATGGTTGAAGATGGAGTTGTGTTCAAAGGAACCAAACGTTGTAATTCCAAATGGTATGAAAACGGATATTATCAAAGCTATTCATACTGGACATCAAGGAATTCAATCTTATTATCAAAGGGGCAAGAGAATCCTTGTACTGGCCCAACATGTTTGAAGATTTGAGTGACTTCATACGATCATGCAACAGTATGCCAAAGTCAGAGCAGGGCAGAAATAAAAGAACCCATCAAAAGTAAAAAAATTCCAATTCAGGCCATGGGAGGTTACACAGCAGGCTGATTATTTTAAGTTCAAAGGCAAAAGTTACCTTGTTCTTGGTGACAGCTACTCTGGTTACTTCGAACTCGCGGAAGTGTCGTCAAGTAGTTATGCAACTATCAAACAGTTGAAGTCATGGTTTGCTGTTCATGGTGTACCAGCTTTACTGGAATCAGATAACATGCCTTTCAATTCAGCAGAGTTTAAAACATTTTCAAAACGATGGGGATTTGAACAGTCCATATCCTATCCAAACTTCCCAAGAGCAAACGGAATGGCAGAGAGGTTTGTTCAGACAGCGAAAAAACTTGGTCAGGCGATGTTATCAAGACGGAACAGACTTATTTGAAGCTCTGTTGTATCATAGAAACACTCCACGATCACCAGATCTAGGTTCTCCAGCACAAAGGCTAATGTCTAGAAGGACACAGATACTGGTTCCAATTGATGATGCGCTTCTATTGACATCAATAATTGATCCAAAGAAAGTGCATAAACAACTCTCTGAAGCGAGAGAAAAAACAAAACATGTATGGAGATAGAGGTGCAGTTCCAAAGCCAGCGTTTAAACCTGGAGAGAACGTAAAGCTAAGAAAGGGTCATCGAAGTTGGGTGTTAGACGGAGTAATTAAAGACAAAGTAAAGCCCAGGGTCTTACATAGTAGAAAGCAAAGGAAAACTTTATCGACGCAACTCACAGCATATGGTTTGCCAAGAGATTTGGTAAACCCAATTTACCTGAAGGATTACACTTACACTTCCTGAGGAAGGGAGATGTGACATAGTCAGCTGACTATTATTTGTTTTTGTTGTTGTTTACATTCCAATATTTATTCATTCATTATACAGTCTTCAATAAAGATGTTTTAACTGTTGCATTTAACTTAATTATCTTAGTCCTTCAATAAAGCCCTACTTTTTATGTTCGTTATTGTACTCTGAACGTAGTATCAAATAAAACGAAGGCATGCGCGTAAAGTAGTATTAATTAGCGAATTAATTGGCTAGTTCTAGTTAATTATTTGGCGAATAGCAAAACAATCCGAGGTTCCATCTCCGAAAACATTTCCAGGTTGTAGGTGTAACGTTTTGAAAGGTTTAAACAATGACATAGCGAAATGTAATACAGGCATTTTACCACAGCTTTATATAATAAAGTTTCAACAGTGTCTGTATCTATTTGAAAAAATATCTCTGTTATGGTTTAGTATGTATCAAACTAAATAAATATATATATATATATATACATATAAAATTTGTATAAGTGGCAATATCTTCATATAAGTGGTATCACATTCACCCGGCAAGTGAGAGATCCGGGTGCGAGTCCCGGCGGAGCAAGTACTTTTTGTGATTCAATGTTTATTGAATTTATATATATATATATATATATATATATATATATATATAATAAATATATGTATATATGTATGTCTATGGAAAAAAATACTACCGTTATAATTTCTTCTAGTTATCTAACTAGAAACTATAATATTCCATAAATTATTACGAATTTTTATTCACTATATTATATTTTTTGTAATCTATCGCATGAGGCCAAGTATAATGTTAAATTTTTATTGATTCAATAAAGAAATATATTTTTTCTGTTTTGGCCAAAAACTATACGTTTGCTTAGTATAAAGTTTTCTGTGTGTGAGTAGTTGTAGATTTACTGATTGTGATAAAAAATTGTGTGAATTTATTTCAAAAGTTAATTAGTACTAAATATTTATTATAATTTTTAATAATTAATAAAATTAAACTAAAATCAATACCAAAATAATAGTTATTACAATGAAACGGATGTCAATGAATTTAAAGTCTATTTCAAATGTGATGGTCAATATTTATAGCTAATATTGTGACAAGACCACTATGACAAGTTTAAAATGTTGAAAAGATTAACAGTGATCAGATATGAGGGTTTAAAAGTACCGAAATTACAATAAAAATTCAATATGTTATTATTGAAATGTTTGAGAATTATTTCAAAATAAGAAACTTTACAATATGCCATTAACGCCATGGACGAAACCACTTGGCTCGTTTTTAAAATAACTGTAAAGCGCATTAGTAAATTATGTTATGTAAATAAAAAACTACAATAAAGTAAAACAAAATGATCTGCACTTAATTTCACCGTATAGATATTTAAAGTGCAGATATTAACACCATAAAATATTAAAAATAATTTGTGTTACTCTAGTTATGGTATAAAAAACTTATTCAATTTTACGTCATATTGTATTGGATGATGTTCATTATAAAAATAAACGACAGATATACACATGTAAAAATCTGTTGCCTATATATGCTTACACAATTCTGAATAAGTACTTTTACATTCGCAGCAAGCAAAACGAAAAGTAACAAATTTAAGTAATAAATTTAATAAAGCCGAATTTACTATAAAACGAAAAAAATTAATAAAGCAATATAAATATCAAAAGACTTAATAGAAGGTAAAAAAAACCTTTACCAAACTGACTGTGACAAAACTTCTAACTATTAAGAGCGCCATATATGCGATGCCCGTTACACCATCTGCTGTGTGTGTTACTGCGTGCATTGGAAAGGCCCATAGCCATTTGACCTATTTAGTTTATTACCCTTTCACCTTTTGTCCACTCCCCCCCCCCCCAAAAAATAAAGATAAAAGGGAAATTAGGTACTAAGTTTCAACTTTCCAAGATCGTCGAACCAAAAGTTATCGCACATACGGGCAAACACATAGTTGCAATTATAAGAAGGTCCTCTCAGGCCTTTAATAAATTGTTAATAGAGTCAGCTTATTGAGCTAATGTACCCGTCCATAATGTGAATTACCAGTGGAACCCTGCTTAATTTATACTTGATCAAATAACCAACATTGATCATAATAAATTATTTAACAGATATATAACAACGGTAGTTATATAGATGATATAGCTTCAACTTCAAAGCTTTCAATTCCAGGACACAATATAACCAATTATACGTTCAGGGAAGTGTTGGCTTTGGCAATGAACAGGGATCAAGGACTACACCGACAAGATTCAGCCTTTATAAAATGATAATAACAGCATCAGTGGTTATCAACATGCATTCCCATTCATAATTGCTTAGTTTTACGTAATCTGCAAGGCTTTTTATTTTGGTGACTGGCGATTCCCAATGGGCCTGTGGCTTCTACTGGCCCATGGCTTGATGCAACTGATAATAAAACGTCTGCAACCTGACTAGTAATTTGAATGAAATCATGGTCTTGAGAGTCCTTACTTTGGAAGGGCGCATCTTTATCCAATAGAATATAAAGGATGTCATTATATGAATTTATAGGTTGCTGATGGTGGTACTTTTGTAAGCATGGCTTGTGATACTCTGTTAGATCTCTGACCATACAACTCTCAGCCTTTCCTTTTATAATACTCTTCAAGTCCACTTCATACAATAACACGACTGTTTATAAAGATAAGGAAGGATATAAAAGTACTACACTGGAAATTGGGATATACTAAGCTTCCAATCCTCTACAATTTATTATTTTTAAAGCTTTTAAGTTATAGTTTTAAAACTTATTAAAAATCATCATTTAGTATATATGCTTTTTAAAATTATATGTTACGTAATTATATTACGTTTTCATTGTACAGCTGAAACTATTGTAAGCTATGATCAGTCTAAGATACAAGGTTTTGAATCTTCATGGTAATTATGTACCAATGAATATTTAAAGATTATTTAGAATGCAGTTAAAGATTAGCTAACAACTTTGTTTTTTGAAATTTTTGAAATAAGTTTTTAAAGGTTCCGTTGAATATTATCAAGCGATAAGTTTATACTAATAAATAGAGCAATCGAAAGGACAATATAATGAATACATCCGATAAAACAGTCACTTGGATGAAATATCACAGATTTCTCGATGGAGGAGTCTTGTGGGAAATCTTTAAGGCTGCCATTGAGTGAGAGAGAATAAAGGAGAGGGAGATAAATAGTTGTTTTGTGGTCATTGCAATGTACAATAATGTAATTGGTGTGGTTTTTTGTAATTTGTAGTAAATATTATATTTATTACAATTATAATATATATATATATATATATATATATATATAAATTTATATATATATAAATTTATATATATATAAATTCAAATAGTTTTACTTTCCCCCTAAATTTGGTATACAAAATCTCCGTTTTAGTTGAAACTATTTATTTTCGAAATTAGACAATAAAAAAAGTAATATGACCAATATATCAATTCGTCTGTTAGTTTATAATATACACGCCAGACGAAAGAAAATAAGTATGAAGTAAAGTTTCGATAACTTATGTTCTCATATAAGACATGCTATTAAATTAAGATCTAAGAGTAAATGCAATAAATGTGTTGTAATTAAACTGTTTATATAGATCCATCCAGTAAATCAATTATATATATATATATATATTCAATATATATATATTGAAAATTAATTATATATTAATTTTGCTTGGACATTCAACCTATGAGCTACATTTCCAGTAAAAACAAAGCATTTCCTAACGAGAATACGAACAATTATTTAGATTACCTTCGCGCCTACACCTTGACGAAAAGTGGATAGTTCTTTTTTACTGTATCATGTGTGTGTGTGTGTGTGTGTGTGTGTGTGTGTGTGTGTGTGTGTGTGTGTGTGTGTGTGTGTGTGTGTGTGTGTGTGTGTGTGTGTGTGTGTGTGCGTGCGTGTGTGTGTGTGTAGTTATTTAATATCTTCAAATTAACATAATTTATTTCGGAATACCTCACAATGTAAAAAGGGTTAACGCCTTAGTTACATTTTACAATATATGTGTGAGTAATGGTGAGTAAAAAACATTGATATGTAGGGGTTTGTTATACAGTTTCAATAATTAGATTTTCCATACACTCTTTTTAGTGTATTGAAATTCAGTGATCTCAAATAAGCCATCTTTAAATTTTATATAGTTTGATAAATGCTCAATTCTAGGAATATCGTTTAATTTATATGGGCATCCGCTAGAGAATCCAAGTATTACCAATAATATCATAAAGTAATTAAGCTTAAGTAATTAACCCTAATACTACAATATTTAACCCACAATTTTAAATAATGAACCACGCTGAAATAATGTTTTGTTTTCCAATACTGTATGAAAGGATATAGAATTTTTCTAACTAAAATACCAAATAAAAACATCTAAAAACAAACTCTTTTCCAGTCAAGATGAACTTAATATAGTAGCCGGCAGGTCCATTGCGAGGCGCCATGTTGTGCTAAGGGCAGTTTGTAGTTGGCGAGGGGCAATCTGTCAAACTGCGAGGGGAGACCCGTGAGTGTGGTGGGGAGTGAGGTAACACGTGTCGGTAACGGCTCCTTCGTTGGCTCACTGACTCCGGAAGGAAAGATAAATTACATACCGATAACACTCCATTGTTTAGCAGACTGAGAGTTTGTGACATTGTACACTCCAGGGGTAGACCACAAACATATGAGTTTACACAGAGCGCGTTCTTAGGTATATCATCACTATAATATTTGTTAATAAATCAGAAAATACAACATATTTTAGCTGCATTATTTTTATTTATTTATTTATATTCAATTTTACATGACAGCTACAGGACATGATATAGCACAAAAAAAGTACAAAACCTTCAATTATTCCCAAAACAGCTATCCTAACTAAAATTAATGTACTCTTAATATGAACTTTACATAACAAACTAAACTAAAAATAACAACTTGCTTCATTGTACACATACACTTCTACAATGAACAATAAATTAAATCAAAATAAAAGGTTGCTGCATATCTTTAAAATATTTTCCAAATTATCATTAAAAATATCTATGTTTGATTGGTTTAAATTAAGAAACCGTAGAGTCTTGTACAAAGGAAAGTTATAATGAGAAACTGTTCTACATGTAGGTAAAGCAAATAAATTAAATTCTTTAAATATATGATGTGGTACATGCAAACCTATGTGACTTAACAAATACGAACTATCAACTGAATTATGAAGTAACTTACATAAAAAACTTATTGAGGCTAGTTCCCTTCTTATGAACAATTTTTTAATCTCAAACATTTCCCTTAAATTAGAAGTGGGCATGTCGTAAGGACATACATAATTATGTTGTTTGTAAAATAAAAATTTAAGAAATTTGTTTTGTATTATCTCTAAATTGCTACACTCTAACACATTTATTTAATTCCAGATAACAGAACAATACTCTAATTTACTTCTTATCATAGTTTTATACAAAGTCATAATTGTCTCAGTATTGTGAAAATATCTTGAATTTCTCTTGACAAAGCCCAGAAGTTTGTATGCAATCGACACCAGCATGTGGACATGATCATTAAAACAAAATGAATAACTAAAATTACACCTAAATCTTTAATTTTAGAAACATTTTTTAAAGCTTTATTATTTATGAAGTAAATGTTAAAATCAGGAATCCTCCTCCGTGAGTATGACATGGCAAAACACTTATTTACATTCAATTCCAACTTATTAGTCGAACACCAAATATACAACTGGTCTAAAGAATTTTGTAATAAGTTAACATCAAAATCATCTTTTATAGGCCTGTATAATTTAAGATCATCAGCGAATAATAGACATTTACAGTCAGAGAAGCAACGGGGGAGATCATTAATGAATATTAAAAACAAGAGAGGTACTAAATTTCAGCCCTGAGGAACACCCGAGGAGCTTGTATAAACACAAGAAGATTTGTTTAACATTGACACAAACTGAGTTTGGTTTTGTAAATATGACGCCATAAATATACAAAAATCAACTGAAAATCCTAAGAGAAATAATTTGCGCAGCATGAAATAATTATGATGCACTTAGTTTGTCTTAGATATTAAAAGTTCACAGGAATAAGATGAATTTCTTGTGTATTCATAAGTATTAAAACTTCAACACAGAAAGCCATTCCCGACCATTGAATTGGATTCCAATCGCTAATAATTAAACTTTTCTTGTTTTTGGACCAAATAAGGTTTCAATAATAATGTGAATTTATTTCCCGACATACCTGTGGAAGTGTCCACTCCATATATTAACCTAGTATAATAACCGTTTATGTAAGAACCTTTTTTAAGTCATTTAATTATAGCCTATGGGGGTCTCCAGTTACTGAAAATGCCTAATCTCTAGAATATTCTTGAGTCCGTAGAACTACCTGACGTCTAATATTCTCATGTCAATGATAATCACTGAGCATTTGAGACGAACTAGTCAATAGGAATACACGCCTCTAGTTGGCTTTCTGGTTCGGTTCCAAAACTTCAGAAACCGGTTAATTTCTGAATTAGATCCAAAGATCAGGCTTTCGGGTTCAATAATCTCCGAGATAGTGATCTCTATAGTTTCAATACATTGGAGCTCAAGATCTCTTCGACCCTCTAAGAGTTAGCAGAATTTTGAAGTTTAACTTCTGTAGTTTCAGATATCAGAGAGCTCATGTCTTTAGGGAAGTTTTGATTTAGGCATTTCCAAATTGACCATGGAATTATGGTTATTGAAAGTGCCTAATATAATATTTTCCTTAGTATTTTATTTTATCCCCCAATTCTGTTGTATCTTCAAGCATTGTGTTAGAGTTTTCTTAGAGGATAAAGGCAAATTCTTCAATCTTGTGTAGCTTATTTTCTTGTAATAAATAAATAAGTAAATAAACGTGATATAATTGATAGTACAATGTGTTTAGTTCATTTCAATAAATAAGTGTTTAATAACGAATATAATTTTAAGAGTTTACTTTAATTATAATTATAAGTTAAATGCAAGAGAGAACATGAAGTTTTAGTCAAGACTTTTGTCATGTTCAATAGTCAAAGATTTTGAATTGCTACTATTTTGTCCAACATTAATTAATTTTTTGTATATATTCTTATCCCATCAAAATCATGTAAGATTACAAGGAAATTTATATTTTATATGTAGAATTTATTTTAAATTTTTTATATTACCTTTCCTGAAATTTGTGTACAGTATTCCATATTAAAAATAGAATTCTAAGCCAAATAATAAACTTAAATCCATAAAATATAATGGCAAATATCTTGGTATATGTCGTAAAATGATCATCCACTGTTTTAGTTCCGATTTTATTAAAACCTACAAGTTATAGAATATATTTAAATTTCTATATATGTCTCATAGTATAATATTATGTTTTGTATTTGCTTTTTTGCGAATTCACATACTTATTTCATCATAATAATAACAAATTAAATAAAGTATAATTTCAAATTATATAGGCAAAACTTTATATTGAATGTAACTAATTGTTGTTTTATCGTTATGTCTTATTAGTTGAATTGTTTTCTTAAAATTGCTGGTCTAGTAAATTAGCTACAATCAATAAAGATCTTATTCCGTTAAACAATTAAAATATATGAGGATAATGTAACTTTTACGTGTATACAATATGGATTTTTGTAGTATTATCTTAAATTTAACGAAAAAACAATACGTTTGTTTGCATAGGGAGAGGTAGCTCTCTGAAGACAATATATCGCAGGTCGATACCAACTGGAGCTGATAAGACTGCCTAGATAGCTTATCACATGCAAGGCACCCCACCCTTCCGCTATCACTTACCTGTGTCTGACATGTCTACGGTCAATTATAGTCAGATAAGAACCGTTAGCTATCATAATAAACTACAGTTTTCATATACCTACGATTACTTAATCTATGTATAAAATGATGATGCAGAAAAACCATGCCATAAATTTATAATGTACTTTTTCTTTAACAATCAATAACCATTACCAATACCGTTAAACTAAATTTGTCTCGAAGCATGGTTTTGTATAAAATCACTAGATAATGTTACGAACATTAGAAACGAACAATAAGATTGTAATTAAAAATTAATGGTTAAAAAGCTGTTTAAAAATCCTACCCTTTTAATTTTAATTAACCACTTTATTTGTGCCGTCCATATTTTAGGATCATGCTATTTTAACATTACTTACACAATTCTTTTTATATATTTCAAAATATTTTGTACCTCTAATATTAATTAGATGGGTATAAATTTCTTACAAAAAATGTATATTTAAAAATTAATGACTTTATAAAAAATATTTCAATAATTTAGTGCAACAAATGTTGTACATATGGTATTTTTAATTAGTTCGTCGCAGTAGAAAAGGGAGAATATGAAATTATTGTTTATGAAATACCACGTTCAAATGGAATATTATAATTAACTAAAATATTGCAGTGCGTTACAGTATTATAACTTACTAACGAGATTTAAGTATTTATTTAAATATGAGATTTATTGGAAAATCCAATTTCTAAGGGAAAGGTTCTAAGGGTTGGCTATCAGTCCGCCATAAGAAAAACCCGGGGAAAATAATAACATTTTCTTATACCTGATTCTGTAAGTTACACAAATCAAAATACTCACTTGAATTATTAGGTTTAAAAGTAATTGAAATTTAAAAAGTTATAAATTTAAGTAATACATGTTATTAAAAGTATTTGGTAAATATAAAAGAAACGAAATTTAAAATATAAAATGTGTATAACAGGATAGTATGTTTGGACTTTTATAAAAACTGCACCATTGAATTGATTGAAAATGTGACATTTAATTAATTGAAGATTGGAATAATGAATAATCCAAAACGATACGGTACATTTATGCTTTACTATGCTTTACGATCGTCATAACATATTTTTCATATTTGAAATAGTGGAGGCATACATTTTAATTATACATAGACATTGTTTTTCGTTTGTCCTTGACATTCCCCAACATTTTAGGACCTAGTGACAATTTGTTTTTTTTTCCTCAGGTACGTGCAATTTATTTTTTTTTTTTTAATAGTTTATTCGTAATAATAAAAAAAAACTATTTTATACTTTTGCACAATACTGTTTTAACAAAGTATACAATTTAATATAAAAACATTGTATAAAAAGTCTTTCCACCATGTGGCTATATTAAACTAAATATGATAAATTTTGAGACCAAGTTGCTATCCTTTCAGAAAACTCTTGCAGTATCCTTTGAGAGTTGCGGTTACTCACCTTGATTTCGAATGGCTGGGATTGATGCTTCCTGAATCTACTCTTGGATTATTCATCTCCTCCACTTAATACTCAATTTCACTTCATAACACGACGTGTTTCACCATACAATCCAATATTACATGTTTAATGCCTTGCATATCAATACATTTATTTTCAATTTATATTAATAAACTAGCTGTTACCGGGACTTCGCACGCAATCTTTAGAACCGAAGTCCTTATATTACTTAGTAAAAGCAATTATGATGTAATATGATGGGAGTCCTATAAAAACTTTAAAACATACGTAGGCATACATCAGGTAGATATTATTTAAGTTCATGGTATTAGTATCAGAGTTTAACTTAATTATTGTATCATGTTTGGCAAATGTAGAAGCATTTCTGGTTCTAATTAATTATATACATAAACCTCACAGCTGAATCTGCCTTGTCATCCCCATCAAGAAAACACAAATCTCGGATCACACAGATCTCGGAAACTTACTTTGATCAAAAAGCGTGTATTTCCAGTCCTTGTTATAAACTTCAGGTCTAAGGTATTTCCAATACCATAAAAGAGTTTGCCTTGTTGTTCTGACGAAGAAAAAATAATGTATATAGTACTTACGTAGGACCGAGATGCCTAATTCGGTTAAAAAGTGCCTATTTAAGACCGGTTAAATTCACTTACCTACTATGTCACAGTTTAGCTTTGCCATATTGCCTCGATTAAAATACTATATACGTTCGATTAACTACTTCTCGGAAATTTATTTTGGTCAAAATCGTGTTGACATAGCTGAGTTTGCCTATTTCTGATGAAGAAAATGTACACACGTAAGTGGGACCAATACGCCTATTACGGAATTGGGGGAAGTCAAAAATGTCCAAAATGCCATGCGGATAGGCCAACTAAACGAGATTCTTGAAAGCTAAACGCAATGCTCCGGCAGGAAGACAGTTTAGGGAAGACATCACACGTGATGAAACCGTACAAGGCGAGGGTGGCGCAAAGCCTGGAAAAATTTTACCTTCCAAGTTCGTTTACCGGTGGGCCCAGATACATGAAGATTCATTACGATAATGCAATGGGCTCTCGTAACACGTCTGGGCTCACCGACGTTATTTCTCACATTCACTTACAGCGCGACTTGGGAGGAAAATAAGAGAGCCTGTCCCCACGGCAGTGGTCGCAGTGACCCAAGCACAGCCTGCAGAGTCTTCCAGATCAAACTCCTCGAGCTTCTGCGGGATCTGCGCAGTGGAGCGATGTTTGGCCGAACGATCTATATCGTCTACGTCATCGAGATGGCAAATGAGGGGCCTTCCCCACGCCCACATTGTATTCAAGATTGACGGAGACGGTCCCGTTCAGGCACCCGAAATCGATTCCGTTATTCGCGCAGACATTCCCTCGGTTGAAGAAGCCGGTGGGAGACTCAGGGAAGTTGGTGACTGCAACACATGATTCACGGCCCTTGTGGTACAGAATATCGCACCGACTTCCCCTGCTGGGATTCCACGAAAGGTCACTGCACTAAACATTTCCCAAAGCCTTCCTGCCAGACCACACACGTTGACGACAGAGGCTACGTGCAATACAGACGGGATTATAAAAAAACACAGGTACTATTACATCTCGTAACAAATCGATAACGGTTCATGACCGTTGGGTGGTACCGTATAATGCAGCTCTGTTGCTTAAATACGAGGCACATAGTAACTCGTCGTGTCATCAAATACTTATTTAAATATCTGATTAAGGGTGGATCTCTTTAAAATGTCACCGTCACATTCTTTGGGGAAACAAGAGGACGAGGTAGAACACTACGTGAGGAAGAGAATGGTAGGTGCAAGAGATGCATGTTTGGCGTCTCTTAGACTTTCCAATCTCTAAATCTGAGCCTACAGTCGAGTGTCTACCGGTCCATCTTGAAGGGCGGCAACACGTCTTTTTCCGCTCCGGTGACCTTGCAGACGCGATTAGTAGAGCAAGCTCAAAGTTAATGTTGTACTTTAATAGACCACTCAATTCAATCTTTCAACTACCCTAACGTACCTGTCTTTTTATTGAAAAATTTCATTATGCACACAAAAAAAACCTAGCAAGAATGAAAAAGTATACGTCTATCCAGACGGCAAGCACTTCGTCACAGCTCGCCAGCGTGGAGAGAAAGTATGTAGACTCTGTTGGATCTCCCCCAACCGTGGAGAGCTCTACTACCTACGTATGCTTTGATGTCGATACCTTGTCGAGGCTACTCTGTACCTCCTGTCGCGCGGTGGTCCTGATTGTCGCACGTTCCAGGAGGTTTGTCGTCAGCTCGGCCTGGTAGAACACGAAGACGAGTACCGTGCTGCTAATGCGCGAAACCTTTGAATTCATGATTGCTACAAGGCTGCGTTCCTTCTTTGTGCTTCTTTGTAACATGGGTGCTCCTGCAGCTATTCTGTGGGACGCATTCCGCGACACCCTATGCGAGGACCACTTAGAAAGAAACCCTCTTCACCCAGAAAAAGCATATAAACTGTCCTTGGTTGAAATTGACCGATGTCTACGTCGACAGGGATTATCTTTGGTGGAATGTGGTCTCCCCGACGTGCAGGATGACACGACTGAAAGTACGGCGAGAACCAACAGCAGGCCATTGTCGAGGAATGGGAACCCAAGCTCTCAGAAGATCAGAGACGCGTTTTACATCATGTTCATTCCTTCTCGACAACCCCGGTGGCCGCCAAACTTCGAGGGTCATCTTCCTCGACGGTCCCGGGGGATATGGAAAAACGTCCCTCCTTTGTGTCATACTGGCACAAGTGCGTAGTGGTCGGCAGGTTGCACTAGCCGTCGCCAGTTCGGGCATTGCTGCCGGGAATTTGCCGGGTGGCTCAACAGCCCATAGCATGGTTTCGGGCTTCCGCTCGATCTCGGCGGACGGATCTGGCGTGTGGAACATAACCAACGGATCCCAGCGCGCGGAACTGATTAGAGCGCACAACTCATCGTCTTTGACGAGGCCCCCGATGGCCCATCGCTACATCTTCGAGATCCTCGACCGCTCACTTCGAGATCTCATGAACCGCGATGAGCCATTCGGAGGAAAGATCTTTCTGTGCTCTGGGGACTTCCGGCAGATCGCACCCGTTGTTGTAAAAGCACGGACGGCAGCTGCCGTTGCGTGCGTTTCTCTTCGGGCCTCGCGTCTGTGGCGACTGTTCCGCGTCTTTTCTCTGACCACACCACACAGGACGAGCAGTTCCGTTGACTATTCTGATTTCCTTCTTGCAGTAGGCAACGGCACTGTTCCCTCCACAACTTTCGGGGAGGGCAAAGAGAGTCTTATTCCTCTGACTGGAGTAAATTACGTTACTTCTCTGTGGACACTGAGAACGATGATCATCTTGGCGTCGAAGTTCCTCTGCTAAACCAGGCTACAGGCAAGAGTATTCCAGATCACGTGCTGCGACTAAAGATCGATTCAGTGTGTCTCATCGTGAGGAATCTTAACATCGCCGACGGACTCGTTAACGGCACTAAGGTCATTGTGACGGCTATAACCAACCGGTTGGTCACCGTCAGACGCCCCTCACGACGCGCAACCTATCGGCATTCCTAGAATAATGTTTAGGTTCGCGATCGTTGAAGGTTCGCCGTTTACTTGTCCGTCGACGTCAGTTTCCTCTGATGCTGGCATACTCGATGACCGGTCACAAGAGCAAGGTCAGACAATCGATCTTGTCGGAGTCGATCTTCGCACTGACTGTTTTACCCACGGCCAGTTGTACGTCCTGTTAAGTAGAGTTCGACGCCCAGAAGACATCGTGGTCCTTGTCCGTCCAGATAGGGTATGCGATGAAGTCGCCTACGCGAAGAACATCGTGTACAGCGAACTTTCTTTAGTAAACTGATTGACACTGACAGTAGGCTAGGGGGACCTGCCCAAACAAAACTCCCCGTCGTGATTGATTAGGCAGTAGACTAATGTAGCCTGCCGAAACAAAAACTCCCCGTCGAGATTAACACTGGCAGTAGGCTAGGGGGCTGCCTAAACAAAACTCCCCGTCGTGATTGATTAGGCAGTAGGCTAGGGGGCCTGCCGAAACAAAACTCCCCGTCGTGATTAAACACTGGCAGTAGGCTAGGGGGCCTGCCCAAACAAAACTCCCCGTCGTGATTGACTAGGCAGTAGGCTAGGGGACCTGCCAGAACAAAACTCCCCGTTCTGATAAGGCAGTAAGGCTAGAGGGCCTGCCAAAACAAAACTCCTCGTCGTTGTAAATAAGTTTTCTGTAAATATATAAAACTCCCCGTTCTGATTGATACGGCAGTAGGCAAGGGGATATGCCAAAACAAAACTCCCCGTTCTGATTCCTAAGGCAGTAGTAGGCTAGAGGGTCTGCCAAAACAAAACTCCTGTTGATGTAAATATGTTTCCTGTAAATATGTAAATATATGGTCTCCATGTTTGCCGGCCTCCCTCGTGGCGAGACTGGATATGTCATGCTTACATTTAAAGCACTGACAAACTAACGGGCAAACAACAGTTTCAACAACAATAAGTTATAACCAAACCATTTGTCACAACTAAATATGCAAATTTGTACACGATATGAGTGGACATCATTAATCAACGCTATCTTTAATTCTGTTAATAGTATATGGTCTCCATGTTTGCCGGCCTCCCCGTGGCGAGACTGGATTGTCATGCTTACATTTCAAGCATGACAAACTAACGGGCAAACAAACAGTTTCAACAACAATAAGTTATAACCAAACCATTTGTCACAACTAAATATGCAAATTTGTACACGATATGAGTGGACATCATTAATCAATGATACCTGTAATTCTGTTAATAGTGTATGGTCTCCATGATTGCCGGCCTCCCCGTGGCGAGGGACTGGATGTCATGCTTACATTTCAAGCATTGACAAACTAACGGGCAAACAACAGTTTCAACAACAATAAGTTATAACCAAACCATTTGTCACAACTAAATATGTAAATTTGTACACGATATGAGTGGACATCATTTAATCAATGATACCTGTAATTCGGTTAATAGTATATAGTCTCCGTGTTTGCCGGCCTCCCGTGGCGAGACTGGATACGTCATGCTTACATTTCAAGCATTGACAAACTAACGGGCAAACAAAAGTTTTATCGATTATAAGTTGCTAGCACATAATATGACACAAGTACACTCGTATGTATCGCTAATTCTCTGAACTTGCACACGTTATGCGATAACAATATTAATTAATGTGGTAATAATATATGGTCTCAATGAGACAGAATAAACCACGAAAAAATTGAAACAATTGGAGAACTAACACGCAATCAAAAGTATAATAACTTTTAATGCCAATCATTACACAATTACAGACCAATAAATATTTCTAATTGCAAACGAAATTGTTTCCACTAAGAGGTATCAACTTTAATCACCGAATAATAAATACTTTCTAAATATTTTGAAGTATTATCGGACTCTCTGTATTGAGACCGGCTATACACTATTGTAAGAAGCATTGGACAACCACGGTGCAAAAACAAAATTTTTTGCCTGAAATTGCTATTTATTTATTTGGTCTCCGTATTTTGAGCATTGACAAACTAACAGGCAAAGAAACAATTTTATCAACTAAAAGTTAATAGCAACTAATTTGACATAAGCATATGTACAGCTAAATCTCCCAATTTGCACACATGATGCGTAAACATTATTAGTAACGATTTTGACTGCTATCGGACCCGAAAATCTCAATTTTCACGTAAAAAAAATTATGGTTGCCTGTAAAGTCGGTTTTACGGGCGAAGATTTTACGTGACAACGTCTTTTTCTCGGTAGAATATTTATTGGTATGAATATTATTAAATTGCACAATAGGAACAAGGAATTGAATGAAAATAAGAATTGCACAAATTTTAACTATAGAAATATATTTTGTTTACTAAAACATTGTACATAATTTGAAATTAATTAAAATTTGTATTGTAAATGGTAAAGTTGAATAAAACATTTACTAAAATTGGAATTTGAAATTCTTGCTAAACACAGTTAAATTCTAACTCCGCGCGTGGTGATTGTTCGGTTTAGTTCGTTTGTTTGGTCGCACTGTTATGACAGGTTAGAGGTTATAATTTGTTATTTTTTTAAATGTTTGACTAGCAATACGCGCTGTTTCTTTCTCAATCGACTGAATTACGATTGATTGCAGAGTGATTTAAACTAATAATTTACTTAACACTATCTTGTTTGGTCGCACTGTTATGACAGGTTAGAGGTTATAATTTGTTATTTTAAATGTTTGACTAGCAATACGCGCTGTTTCTTCTCAATCGACTGAATTACGATTGATTGCAGAGTGATTTAAAAAACTCATAATTTACTTAACACTATCAAAATTTGTCAATAGTATGACATAACTATAAACTCAGTTTCTCAACTTTTGTGTCAATCTAACAATTAATCAATCAATCATAGTTTACGATAATGAAATATCAGTGTACAATTATTTACCTTTATTGTTGTAGTTGTTGTAAATGACGAATCTAAGCACTCCACATTTTCACGAATAAACATAGTTATCTGCTTTATCCCGTGCAGCGGACCCACAGTTATCTGCTTTATCCCGTGCGGATCCCGTGCGGCGGACCCGCTGGACGGGCATCGTAACGTTACCGGGCGTTACACTTTTTCATGAGTGACTCCGAGCCGCAACCTAATTTAAGACGTTGTCACGTCAAAAATTAAAGGAAATTTCGCTCGTAATCGCGTTTCACGGCCTACCCCAAGGGAGATATAGCAAAATAATATTAATTTTAACTTCATTGTAGACCACACTATACACTAAATATTGTTTGATAATGTGTTTCCCACGAGAAAGGACACAGTTAAAGCTTCACAAACTAACGGGCAAACAAAAGTTTCAACACCAATAAGTTATTACCAAATCATTTGACACAAGTATGCACAGAACTTAATATGCAAATTTGTAAACGATATGAAAGAACATCATTGAATAACGACGATAACTGTAATTCCGTTAATAATATATGGTCTCCGTGTTTGAGGGCCTCGCCGTGGCGAGACTGGATACGTCATGATTGCATGAAACATTGACAAACTAACGGGGGAAAACAAGTTTTATCAATTATAAGTTATTAGTAACTAATTTGACACAAATATACGTACCGCTAATAAATCTCCCAACTTGCACACGTGATGTGTAAACAATATTCAATAAGTTATTACCAAATTTACCAACATTTGACTCAATTATATAAACAAACTAAATTTGTACACAGATATGAGTGAACATCATTAACAAAACGATTGCTGTGATTTTGCTAATAATATATGGTCTAAGTGTTTGCCGGCCTCCCCGAGGAGAGACTGGATACATCGTGCTTACATGACATACTAAACGGGCAAACAACAGTTTTATGAGCTTAAAAGTTACTAGCAACTAATTTGACAGAAATATATGTACCGATAAATCTCCCAACTTGCACACGTGATGCGTAAACAGTATTAGTAACGGTTTGACCGCTATCGGACCCGAAATCTCAATTTTCACGTACATTTACAAGAATATCGAACGTAATCGCGTTTTACGTGCCTAAATAAGGTAGATATACTGCAAAATTACTACTTGAGTTTTTTGTAGACAACATTATACACTAAAATACTGTTTTAATAATGTGTTTTACCACGAGAAATGACACAGTAGGGGACACGTAACTTGAAAACATCAAGTCCGAATTGAACCAACAACCAATCGCTCCTGTCCCCGAATTTGGCCAAATACCCAAATGGAGGCCTGGGGCGTAGCCCCCAGCGAGCCGAAGGCGAGTTATATACATAACCTCACAGCTGAATCTGCCTTGTCATCACCATCAAGAAAAAACAAAATCTCGGATTACACGGATCTCGGAAACTTACTTTGGTCAAAAAGCGTGTATTTCCAGTCCTTGTTATAAACTTCAGGTCTAAGGTATTTCCAGTACCATAAAAGAGTTTGCCTTGTTGTTCTGACGAAGAAAAAAATGTATATAGTACTTACGTAGGACCGAGATGCCTAATTCGGTTAAAAAGTGCCTACTTAAGACCGGTTAAATTCACTTACCTACTATGTCACAGTTTAGCTTGCCATATTGCCTCGATCAAAATACTATATACGTTCGATTATCTACTTCTCGGAAATTTATTTTGGTCAAAATCGTGTTGACATAGCTGAGTTTGCCTATTTCTGATGAAGAAAATGTACACACGTAAGTGGGACCAATACGCCTATTACGGAATTGGGGGAAGTCCTACCTACTTCCTATGTACTTTCCGTATAAGGGGAATATCTTTATTAAGGTTATGCAACATTCCAAAATAATCATTATCAAAGTTTTGTGTCATATAAGTCTTGTTTTTTATACTGTAGTCAGGTAAGAATGTACCGTTGAGGCATGTTAGTATTCATTTCTCTATTTTTCCATAAGCCACTTTTAAAATGCAATATCACAATGTCAAGAAGGCCACCAGTTTAAATTAACTTATGTTAAAACATTCGTGACTTTGTTCATTAAAGTTGGTTACGTAACAGTGTTTAAATAATATTTAAAATTGCATTAGATGATTTAAATTTGTCACTGGAGCAATCTGGAGTATAATTTATATTTAATTTTTTTGTATGCTATCTCCATTACACTACTGATCAAGCACTGTTTACTTTACATTGATCAAATTTTAATGTAAACATATGTTTCAGCTAATTTGTCGAACTACTCGTATAGCTAAAAGTGTCAACAGCTGTTTAGTGCCAGTTTAATTTGGATTATGAAACTTAAAAACTAAATTTGTTTCTGAATTTCAAAATATCCTAGGTAACTTTTCTTATATTTTGCTTCATAAAAAACCTTCCATGGATTTCAATAAATATTTTACAAAATGAATTAACCGAAGTGGTCCAGTCGTTCTAAAGATTTGCGCTTAGCAATACATTTTGAGATTTATTTTTATTTATAAGATCATTACAATAAATTTATCTTGACGATAAATATTGATGTATGAATAACTTTTAAGGTGTACCTTAGTTGTAATTATTTATGCTGAATCGCGGTTGGAAGTAGGCTCTTTTTGTTAACTAGACGCGGTGCGTGGACATTGTTTGCTTAGTTAGACCGGTACATCATCTGATCGAGATGACTACGGCGATACGTTCCGACCCGGCTCGCTGGAAAGAGAGGGGGATCAGTTCAGTCTTGAAGCCAGAACGAGAAGGAGCAGACGTCGAGTAGAGCATCGGTGGTCCTTCCTCTAATCCTATAGTTTTGGGATCTAGAGTAATTCTTTTTATCGCGTGTAAATTTAATTCAAGTATTTAATTTTTCTTCAGTGCGTATTAAATCCCTATCAGCCTCCGTAATCTTCAAAGTAGTAAGTCCCGTACCAGCGTTTAGTTAATATCTTTGATTTTTTATACTGTTGTAATTAAAATTTCTAAAGTTTCCCATCTTTCAGAGTCTGAGAATTAATTCAAATTTTTTGAAGTATTGTGAATTAAATTTTGGTCGTAAAGTTAATATCAAGTTTTGTGTTATTTTGATTTTGAATATTTTGAGAAGAGAACTTTTTATTTAGTTTTGTTAATTTAAACCATTTTTGGAGAAGTGTACATTTTTAGTTTAATTTTAATTTTAATTCATTTTTGATCAGACTCTTAATTAGATTTGTTCGATTGTGTGAAGTTTTGAAGAAAATCGAATCTAAAGTTTGTAAACTTTGTCAAATTTTGAGTGAACTTTAATCTCGGAATAAATCAAGTATGTCCAAAAAGTTGTTTTGATTTACGAAGTATTAGCTCCATATAAATTTAATATGTGTGCTATAATAACGGTACAAAGGTAATATAATAATCGGAATTGTGATAATGCAACTTTCATTGGTTTGATCTAATCTCCTCCCGACTAATATTAGCTCCACAGAAAGATAAAAAATAACAAGATTTTAAAGGCATTAACAGTGTATCGATGAAACTTGAATTATAAAACCGAAAACAAGGAATATTTTAATTTTTGTATAAAACTACTGTACTAATATTATATAATAAAAGTAAAGAATTATATTTCAACTAATAAACTATTTCAATTTTTGTACTAACCATACTCTCAATTAAACATGTAATAAACATTAAGGACCTATTTAGTACCTGCTGGAAGGTTTGAATTGCAAAATCTTAAAAGATTTAGAAAAAAAATTCAGAAGTTTGTTTATGGTGAACCGTTTTATTATTATGTAATAATTTTAACCGATAAAGATGACGATAACTTAACATTCCACATATTATGGAGGATGAATGTGTTAAATAAGTGTATATAATGTATTGTGATTTATATTAAATATTATATGTAGTATATCTGTATATTTATAAAACAAAGAAAAAGTTTGTATTTCATAAATTCGCTAGTTATTGCCCTTAACACTCAATTTCTTGAAAAGAATCGTAACATTTCCGGTGAATGAGAAACTGGTATTGACGAAGGAAGGGTTGATGTGAGGTCAATTCGCCAGTCTGTAATAGAAAGGACGGGTGTGCTTTGCCGATAAAAGATTCCTTTGTTTATTGTTCTCCTACAATTGTTCCTTTCAAATCCCCCCTATGAAGACCATTTCCACAAAAAAATCTAGTGGCAGTTTAAACACCGTAATATTCGTAATGAAAGTAGGATAACAGTTTAGAAGGTTTTTTTATTTTCTTATAACATCTAAATGAAAGTAATAGCATTTTTATATTAAATTATGTTGGCTTTGATAATACATTCTATTTACTATATTGAAGAGAACTGCTTAATCATTCATCTATTTACCCATTCATAACAGTTTATCAGATTTGTATCAGTAATAAAAAAAAATTTAAAATCTCATAAAATTTCAGATATTACAATAAAGTTAGATAAGCCTATGTAGAGCTTAGCCGTTTATGTTGCTATCATCACATAAATTGGTAATTTTAATGCACGTAATTTAATCCATAAGAGTACACTCGTAGATTACAGTGGTAAAGAAAATGTTTGTTGAGATTTTACAAATTATTTCATTATAAAGGTTGTACATAAATTATTTAATGAATCTTTATTGTTTGGTTCTTAACACAATTAATACAATAAATAGCGTGCAATGTACAATCCTATCTTTTCTCGATATAATAATCTGTTATAATCCATGTAACTCATAAGGATAAAGAAAACAGATTCATTAGAAGGAAGATGTACAGGCGCTGACTGAAAGGAATGTGAACCCGAGTCAAATTTGACATTCAAATTCATAGTAACTTATAAAGGTTATAAAAAACTGATTCATTAGAAGAAAGACATCCAGAAGCTGCACTGAAAAGAATGTAAACTGGAGCTAAACCCAATATTCACATTTACAATATCTTATAAAATTTATATGAAAAATTATTCATTAGAAGGAAGACATTCTGGAAATGTTGTACTTTGTTAACATTCATACAGCAAATTATGATTTTATTTATTAGAGTCAAAAACGATCCTAATACAGAAAAATTACAGTTTTGTGATTATTTTATTTTCTATTAGTACACTTGGCACTGAAACTTTATAAACAACAAATTATTGATCACAAAATAGCGAAATTTTAAAATATTTCATCTGATTTTTCAACAAAATCTGAGATGAATTTAAATGCTAAATTTAAAATATATAGGCCACTAACATATTCCTGGGGACGAAAATACGGGTTGTAAAGTAATTTTTACACCCCCAGCAGTCAAAAAAGAAATTTCACCCAACAACTGAGTAATAGGCTTCAATGACGTTTAGCGAAATCCCATTGACGGTCATGCTCCGTCATAGAACTCTTTCTTGTCAAAGCAGAAGGGAAAATGTATGTAAAATGTGAAGTATACTCATGAAGTCGGTGCCGATATATCTAGCCGATATGTTGTATATTTAAAAAATTATTTATTCCAGTATTTTCTCGTTACTATAGTTGATAACCATAAGACCAACGTTAAATTGTCTTCTAATGATCATTTAAATCTCACGGAGATACTAGCACGCTTATGGAACTCGATGTTGCTTATACACGGTGATTCATGAAGTTCTCCCCCCACTTCTACAGCACATTGTACTAGTAAAAATAATGAAAAAATGTTATATAAACATAGGTCCGAAAACGCTTCGTTAGCGAATTACAGCTAGCGAAAGATTTTCGCCTGAATTCCTGGGTAAAGAGTAAAATAAAGCCATACTGAACTTTTGGAAAGGTTAATTAAGTAAGAAATATCGTGGATTCTTACGTATTTTTACCTGATAAAGCTATAATAAAAATAGGTTTCAGAACTGTACCTGTAGTAGTTTTTGAGGGATTCAGGGTTAAATGCAAAAAATTGGGGCACGAAACAATGTTTTTTTTAAGTTTGATGTACAATAACTTTGTTTTAAATTGGTAATAAAATACATAAAACCAACAAAAATTAATTGTAGAGAATTAAATTCTAAGAAAAATTGATATAATCAAAGTATAAAATAAAACAGAAATAAGTACCAAAAAATCGATTTTTATTCAGTATAATACATTACTAGCTGTAAAGAAATACCGTACGGTATTTAGTTAAAATAAAACAAAAACAAAAATGTTTGTTCCTTAATGATGAGATAAAATGAGAAAACAAGAATAACTGTTAAATAAATTTGTTTTTAAATAAAAATATCATGTTTTTATTACGTTGTATTTTTTTAAAATAAAAATTTACATCAAATGTTCGAAAATAAATGAAGCAAACATTTTCCCATTATTGTTTACTAATCATCGAAATGCAGTTTTTTGTTTTATTAATTTCTAAGTTGGTAACGCACGAATAACAACTGATCAACAATGGTATTCTGTACTGTTACGTTAGAACTGTGTATTAGTGGTGTTTTGCAAGCTACAGCAGGAGATCGGTTTCTGTGAATCGTGTTGTTAAATGCAATTTTTCTGTGGGTTATAATTCGATTGTTTATTCAGCGAAAAAAATGCCTTACCTATTTACATCAGAGGGAATACGCTGATATGGTTTTTATTTTGGGTTACTGTAATGGTAATGCTAGAGCTGCTGTAGAAGAATATGAACTACGTTACCTTAATAGGAGGATTTCCAGATACCAAAACAATTTCAGGAACCTTTCGTACTCTTCGGGAAACAGGATCACTACCAAGTACTAGAACCAATTACAGTATGTACGAGCTGTCCAACTTGATGATGATATTGTTATTAATGCTGTTCATCGCAGTCCAGGTGTAAGTACACGACGTATTTCTAGTCGACGGAGTTTCGCAGTCAACGGTGTGGAGGTCACTTAATCGAAACAAATTTTATCCGTTTCATAAACAAAAGGTTCAACATCCTCAGCTAGGGGATGGTCCGCTTCGCTTGGAGTTTTGAAACTTTTGGAATATTAATAATCAACTCTACAAGCGTATTTTGTTTACAGATGAGGCACAATTTCACTCGGGATGGTGTCAATAACTTGCACAATGAACACTCATGGGCAGAAGAAAATCCACATGAGGTAGTGGAACAGAACTTTCAACACCGATTTAGCGTCAATGTCTGGTGTGGCCTTTTGCACAATCGGCTGATTGGACATTTCATATTTACCTGGACGCCTAAATGCTGAGATCTATTTGCATTTCCTTCAAGAAGAGTTGCCGCAGCTGTTAGAGAATGTTCCTTTACATCTCAGACAAAATTTGTAATTCCAGCATGACGGAGGCACCTCCCCACTTTTCACGTGCCGTTTCTGCTTACTTAAATCATCAATTTCCTGGACACTGGATTGGTCGTGGAGTGCCTCACCCTTGGCCACCAAGATCACACAGATCTATCTCCATTGGATTATTGCATCTGGGGATGGATGAAAGACATTGTATACAAGACAAAAGTGAATTCTCGTGATGAATTAATTGCCCGTATTATGGATTCGGCTGTGCAGATACAGGGAAGTCCTGAAAAATTAAGAAACGCAACAAAAGCAATACAAAAAACGTGTGCTGCAAAATTTATTAATAATGATGGCCTCATTTTCGAACATCTATTATAAAAAGGTGCGTACGGTTGGCCCAACCTGATTAATTTTGCTTAAAACTAGTAATGTATTATACTGAATAAAATCGATTTTTTGGTACTTATTTCTGTTTTATTTTAGACTTTGACTATACAAATTGTTCTCAGAATTAAATTCTCTACAATTAATGTTTGTTGATTTTATGTATTTATTACCAATTTAACAAAGTTATTGTACATCAAACTTAAAAAAACATTGTTTCGTGCCCCAATTTTTTTTGCATTTAACCCTGAATCCCTCAAAAACTACTACAGGTAAAGTTCTGAAACCTATTTTATTAACTTTATCAGGTAAAAATACATAAGAATCCACGATATTTCTTACTTAATTAACCTTTCCAAAAGTTCAGTATGGCTTTATTTTACTCTTATCCAGGAATTCAGGCGAAATCTTTCGCTAGCTGTAACTCGCTAACGAAGCGTTTTCGGACCTATGTTTATATAACATTTTTTCATTATTTTTACTAGTAAAATGTGCTGTAGAAGTGGGGGGAGAACTTCATGAATCACACTGTATAGAAATAAATCTTCATGAAAATAACGTGTGGGTCACTTCATTTTACCGTATAAAAACAGCTATAGAGACAGGCAGGCCGAAATTAATTATTTCCAGCCCCTCAATCTGTAGAATTTCCTAACACTAACTAATTGTGTTTAGCTTCAAAAGCATAAAGTTTATGCTCATAAAGAAAGGAAAATGAATTGAAGTATTAGAGTTGATATAAACTTAGGTATCGTCTGCACCAAGTTTTCCTATGCTCTAGACCCTATCCACTAAAAATTTTCGGAGCTTTCCTTCCAGAACACTGCAGTTGTTTCGATTTTTAAACAACTTTATAAAGCCAAGTATGAACATAAACCAGTTGTATATTATGGTAAATGAAAGAATACTTTCAAGGATCTGCGTTTATTTTTTTTACTATAGACGAAAAGTCCAGATTACTTATTTATTCCAAATCTATTTTTTATACAGTTATTTTTCCTCTACAGGCACATTACACATATAAATATATGCTTTATCCAAGATGAAAACTAAAATATTTTTTTGAAACTGAATAATAAGCCACATTTTAATGAACATTGAAATCGCGGATATAAGAACACAACTCCTTATATTTGTTGTCAGCTTACGGAACGATTAGGTAGTGACTGAGAAAGCTGTGAGGTTTTGAACTTTGGAGGATCAAAAAGTTTTTTGCATCAGTTACTTCATATGATTAGATGAGCCATAGTGGTTATAATGCTTTTAGATTAGTTGCTTTTGCACAGAGTACTCAAAATGTTCAAAATAGGAAATATAGGGAATTAAGAAAATAGGGTATTATCTGCGTGGTGTTTATAATTTTTCGTTGTATGACCAAATAGACGTCCAGATCACTAACTAGGAAACAAGGTTGTATCTACAGGACTAGTCTACGGCGAAATATGACTATCGGAGTGGGTGGAGGCCTCTTAGTGTTACAGTTTTATGCGACACTTGGAGTACCTGTCCCCTACTCGCTTTTATTGGAAGATGCTGGAACATAGTTACACCCTCATCTTCTTCGTAGGTGACGTTATTGAAGTATAAAACCATCTTACCCCTCATGGGACTCTACAGGAGCGGCCCCTACCACCAAAATTACCTATCTTTAAAATTCCAGAACTCTGGAAGCAGCTCAAAGGGCCTTTGGGATGAAGTGAAATAAGGGATGTCCTCAGCTTTTTGTCTTAAGTGAAAAGAACTATGGCCTAGAGAATTTACATTCCAAATAGTTCGAATACATTTTGAGTGAGTTTTTCCGGATTTAATCTGCCCACACTGTGCAATCCCATAGCCCTTGGTAATAAAGGCGGGGTATTCTAATTGTAATAACAATTTAGTAGAACTCTTAACCCCATATATCTTAAAAGAATCAGTAAGAGACTATAAAAACGTCACTTAAAGCAAGGGGACCATTATAATGTTATATAATAAAGAGAAGATTGTCTTATTATTTAAAGCTAAAATATCACGGATATTGGAGTTGGAAATTTTTCAATCCCAAAACTATAGTATCAATAGTCGAACATATTTTCTAAACATAACGATCAGAAATTCATTTACAGACGTTTTATTTTTTAATACAGTTTTGAATATATAGACAAAATTTTTGGAAATTTTTGTTGAAAAGATAAGTGACTAAAAATAGTTTTATTTATTTTATAATTTACAAATTATATCAAGGTTTATCAATTTTCTTAGTAAAGACTTGAAAACATACATGTTCAAATATTTATGCCACTCCAGGATCCCACTCTGATGGTGGAACCCCCGCTTTCAATTTGCATAAAAGGGCTCAGGGGCGGATCGTAAGTAGAGGCCATTACTCCGGATGTTCCGCGGTAAATCCAACTTGTCGATGCGGGACCGCGGGGCAGTATACAACAGACTATCCCTCTTCGTTACTACAACACACGCTATCTCATGGATACATCTTCTTTAACTATTCATGTGTGGAAACTGTTTTAATAAAAAGATTAATATTATTTTTGTTTTGCAAATGTGTGTAAGTTGTGAAAAGTAACACATGTACATATTATTACTTAGAATTTGTCGCGTTCCTCCTTGGTTTCATTATATTGATTTAAATTCAGTCAATAATTTTTTGAAGAAAGGAACACAACTGTGTATGAAGGAGGCCCCTGATGAGCTTAGAAAGTTCAACACGAAGGTTATAAAGTAGAAATTAATAGTTTTCTACAGTAAAATAAAAATGTCTTGGCTTACGATATTTTATTATGTAAAAATAAATATTTGAAGTAAATTAAAATAGATAACTTGAAGAAAATAACACTCATCAGATATTTTCTAACACTTTCATATGTGAACTTATCCGTCTTTTGCATTGTTTAATATTTCCCAACTCTCCTAGAAAAAAACTCGAGAGGAGCGGTTAATTTGGCTTGTAGCAGCCTCAAATATTTCTTAACCTTAGGAGGATGCTCCTGAGTTGGTAAAATACGTGTATTTCATAGCTGAGATACCATCGAAATGGAGCGAAATTCATGATTACGTGCAGGTGACTACGAGTAATAACCGTTTAAAACAAGTATCAATGAAACCGTGATTTTAATTTTTTAACGAATAAACTTACACAATTAAATTTTATAGATTAGATCTTTTTAAGACAGAAAAACATTTTTGTAACATAAATACTCCTAACAAATGCAACGAACGAGGTGGTAACTAATCTTATTAACAAAACGTGTTTCGTAACATTGCAAACATCATAAACGTTGCTTTCGTATTCAAAACCTTTATGAAATGAAAATGATTTTATAAATCGATACAAGGTGTAGGGGAACGTAACCTTTAGAATTCCCCAACATACACAAACTCACCAATAGCTACTTCGATCACACTAATGCTCCACCTATGCTCTAGAAGCTTATGACCTCTGACCTATCCTAGACTTTTTGGCGTATAACAGCCCTCGATATCCTGGAGCTTCTGATAATGGTTTCCAGCTCCATTAAGGTCTATGAATTACCGGTTCTTCCAACTGATGTGTGATACTAACATCTCTGAGGTTCAAGAAACTTCGGATCGTGTAACATTTCAAAATCTATAAACTATAAGAATATACACCAACTGAATTTCCCGGACTCTGGGAAAACGCTAGAAAGTTTCACGTTCTCTTTTAGATGGCTATCTGACCATAAGGTCAGCTTATAAAACCTCACAGCTACTAAGACATTCCGGACGTGAAATATTTAAACAAGCCAAACAAGAACTAAAATGTTAGATTGATCTCATTGCAGAATGTGTTTACTCATTGGTATGATATGCATTACGTTATACACTACAACTGAGAAGGGATTGAGTATAATACTCTAAGAATTACAGTGAATTTTGAATTAAATAATAACTTGATAATGTGCAACATATTTTATATATATATATATATATATATATATATATATATATATATATATAATTTGTACGGGAATATCAATTTCTCTACAAACACGAAAAAATTTATTGCTTTAATCTAACTTCTCTAAATTTATTAACAACAAGCGTAAAAATAAGCTTTACTAAATAGTAAAAAATCCTTCTGTACTTTAGATGAACGACAAGGGTAAAACTATGCTATATTCTGTGCAAGCACTGCAAATACTAGTTTAATACTGGTTAAATTACCGGTGAGAGTGAGAATTGTGTTGGTAAGTGAAGTCTTGACAAGAGCAAGACTGCCGTGTGACGCAAACTCTAAACTACTCTGGCATTCCTTTCATGAGTTGTAATCCACAAAAGTCTGTTTATCATCAGCGGTTTATACCTTATGTGATTCTTTATTTTCAAACGAAATTTCAAGGATTAATAATTCTGCACTAATAATAGTTGATCTTTTCCCGTACTTATTGCATGTGTGGCACACAGTAAAAAACGTTGATGAAAAGAAAAAACTTTGGATGACGATAGGATTGAGAGCCTATAATTATTCTCATATCTGTTACGCTTTCATGTCAGGAGTGATTATAACATCGTTGTCCAAGAATATTTTATTATGTCTTGGTGAAGTTAAAAGTGTCAGAGTAAATATATATATATGACTTCCCAATAATTTCAATTATAGTACACGAACGTTTGGGCAAACTTCTTTATCCAGATAAATATTTCCTATCCACATATTTGGGCTTCCGAATCTAAAGCAAAGAGATTTTTACACAGAGATAAAAAATTTTTAACGACGTCACTGTCTTAAGAATGCTTGAAAACACCCTCACCCATTGTAACGATGCCCAAATGCTGCTTTCAGGGACCACAAACATTCGTGATGTTCTTGTTAATCTAATCAAGGCAAGATTAGATACAAGAAACAGCCATTACTGATCTTGGCGAAGTATTGGACATTATAAACGTAAAGGTATTACACCATTACAGAGGTATACTTTTACAGTGTTGTATTTTAAATTTTTACACAGCAATAATATTTGAGGTTTTACAAATAAACTCATAATAAAAAAACTATTACAAATGTCAATCAATCCTATACATATTTAACAAACATATATAGCGGTGAAAATATGGCAACCAAAATATGTTCACAATAATCGTACCTTTAATTTTATTGATACAAACTAAAAATGGATACTAAAGTTTCAAGGATAATATTATTCAAGTTACTGTTAAGAGTCTTCAAACGAATATTCCATTTGTTATGGGCACAATGTATACAGGAAGCACAGTTATAATTCCAGAATATGTATAAAATGTAAATTTAAAACAGTTTACAGTTCCTAAATATTTATTACCTGAGCGTTAGTGAAAGCACTAAGGGGCTATAATATTAAAACATGTCTCTTTGTCTGCCTTTCCAAACAGTATCTCGAAAACTAACTGAAATGAAGCCTCGAAAGCTTAATTTATATACGTGAAGCAGTAATTTTGATAATAGTCCATGCCATTCCATGAACATTTTAAATTGGTTTCATGGGTAACCATGATGGTAACACGGAAATCACAGCATACACAAATTTGTAAACAAACTGAGTACAAACGTGTTGAGATATAATAACACGTGCAGAATAATGTTCCATAAAACAGCAGCAAAGTATGCTATGCGACACGTGGTTTGGCGTACATAGAAACTAAGTACGTCATGAAATTCTAGTACCATATGAATATTAATGTTGTTGCTAGATGTTCCAGTTTTGATTTAATATAATATTTATTTTCAATTTATATATTTCGGTTCATCAATTTGCACAGTATAAGATAACGTCCTCACCCTTGGGTTTTATCACGTAATTAAACTGCTAGCAGAAATATACCGTAGAAAATTACAACAGGTGTGCCTCTCCTTGATTGCTCTGGAGACGACACCGCATACCGCTGGGCCTAAAACACGTTTCCACACGACAGCGGAATTCCTGGAACGTTACCGTTCCCCAGGTCACAACTACCGTCTGTGAGTGTGTAAAGCCGTTCCACATTCCTGCTTTAAAGCAATTGGTGGTAAATGTTAACTCTGTTGTAATAAGAATTTTAATAGTGGATTCTATTGTTCCTACTTCACTCAAAGAAAATACGTATTCATGTATTTCCACAATACTTCACTGATTAGATAACTTAACCAATAAAAAGTGTGCGTACTTAGGGAAATCCGAGACAAACCTTGGTTGATTCGTTTCGTAACCCAGACTAACTAATGTCTGAAAATGACTTTTGTCACAACGTGTCATAAACATCTGAGATAAATATTTTATTTTTTCAATACACCATCATCCTATTTACATTACCAAGTATTTAGGATTCCTTTTGAATATTTGATTCGCTGTTTTCGGTTCCATTGATGTAAGAATGTGGGAGTAAGAAATGTCAAACATTTGAAGCACAGCTTTTTAATAGTATTGATAACACTATTTCTATTATTTAAAAAGAACTTGACCTCACAAAATACACATTACTTTAAGTAGGACAGATTAATTGCTGATGAGAATAATTTACGATTATCCGTAATGTTGTTAATTTTGTTTTAGTAAGGTTTAAAACTAAAATCCATAGACTATTCCTCTTTTGCGCTAAATTAACTAACTATCCTCAACTCCGTCAAATAAAAAAACAATTGGTTACATTTTGTCTTAAGTATATCGCTAAAAATAATTCATCGACAGACTACTGTATATCATTAAATCCGTCGAATGACTTCGATTAGTACTTAAAATGGAGAAAACATAAGTAACACAAGATAAAACAATGACTTAAGTCAAACAGATGCGTTAAAACATTACCATATTATATATATTTATACTTACTATATATATATATATATATATATATATATATATATATATATATATATATATATCATATGGCAGCGTGGCATTTCTTTATCGTACGAAGTGTAATTACATAACCTCTGCTTATGTCTAAATTTTTCACAATGGAAATTTCTTCAGAAAGATGTTGGTAATAATTGACGGCTATATACGTAGTTTTAGTACCTTATATCTTACTTACTACTGAATACTTTTTAAATTTAAATGTTACAGAATCTTGGTATAACTCTGTTAAAGTAATAAAATGGATGAATAACGTGTTATCACTGAAATATAAACTATAATTTATACGCGGATTCGTTACATTCTTTTACTTTTATATATTCTGTAAACTTAAAAACAGTTTTTAAGTAAAAAAAAAAACAAATTTAAAAGCTTTAGACCTTTAAAAAATATTAAAGAACCTTAAACAAATATTATAGTCTAATAAAATCTAAAAACATGGTTTTGCTATAATATGAATTTAGATAAACAAAATTATATCGTGTTTCCTTTCTGATTGAACAAATAAGAAGAAAACAGTTGTATATGTTTTTTAGAGAAAAATGCGACTTACATTTCTTCTTTATCCAGGAAATGTTCTTTTCGGTTGACATATGCCAGCTTCCAGTCTTTCTTGGTACGTCTCAGTGAACAGAAAATAACTAACTAGCAAAATAACCTCAAAAATATTTAATAACATCGATGATTGTTGGCTAAACGTCATCAAAGAAAACCAAACCATGTTTCTATGTTCCTATATTTCTTTTATAATATATAATTTGGATTTCTGTTGTGCTCTTAGTTCCATTGATACTAGAGTCCAAGATCCGTCCAATTTCATAGAAGGAAAACTCCTGCAGGCACTGAATTTCCATACACAAAAAGATTTCATGGTACAAAAATTGTGATTATTAAAGTGTTATAACAAAAAAGACACAAATCAGAGAGGGTCTTTGAGATCAATGTCTATTATCTGGAAGGAAATGAGCTCCATTTGGTTAGAAAGCATCCAGAAGCAGAAATATTATAAGGATGTCAGGAACTTCCAAAGCATGTCTCTATAGAAAAAAAGGTTTTGAAACACTAAGTACCTTCCAGAAATCTGAATGAGATGAATGCGGGCAATGAGATGTTAATGTAAGCCATATTAACACTCTAAATCATTTTCCTAAACCCAAATTGACATATAAAGAGGTGCCTTATAACGCCTAATTTATTCAAATAAATAGCAGTTAGAGGAGTTCTTAAAACAAATTCCATAGATTTTACAAAATTATGGTAGAAAAAAAGCTATATATATATATATATATATATATATATATATATATATATATATATATATAATACAAATATATATTACAGTGTATTTATGCAAAGTTACCTTTTCTTGACAAAGAAACTTTTTAACAAATTGTTATCTTCCACAAGTAGTTCATAAAGGTCACTAAATCAATGTCTTGTATGGTAAAGCACTGGAAGCTATAAAAGATTAAAGTGCTTTCATCATTTAACTTTCCGTTCAGGAAATTCTACCAAATGTTATAGGGAAATGATTTACCACAAAAATTCCCTCCTTTCCACATTATTTTAACATGTATATGTCAAAAGCAGTTCTTCAATCAATCTGGATTAATGAAGCAAATAAAGTGTTAGCTAGCAATTCCATTACAAATAGATCCATGCTGAACTGAGCTTTTGCTTTTGTTAAAATTATATTTATGTATAACTTCAGAATCGATTCATATTCTTATTCTTTGTATTATGCCGTCAAATTAAGATAGTACAACAAATTACTTTTTTAATGATTAACCATCATCATCATTAATACTGAAATATAATCATACAGGGAATAGATTCCTCGCCTTCCAACTCAAATATCCTTTCTTAACCGACTAAAATTGAAAGTGTTGTGCTTCGAATATCAATATCAGACGTTAATAAGGAGCATGTATTCTTTACATAATAAATCACAAAAGGGGCATAAATAAAGTAGAAAATTTACCATTCTTGATAGTTTCTCATGTTTAATTTTGGGTCAAAGAAAATTCTATTCACATTCCAAATCAATAAAATAAATGAAAATTCCACATCTTTAGTTTAAAACTGGATAAATAAATGCTAAAACAAAGTTTTGCTACTCAATATTACCTGTTTTATAAAGATCTGTTATCTGTTAAAAGAACTAAAACTATCAATTTTGTAAACACTTTATAAGTGTAAAGTCTACACCATAAATAGAGCATTTTTAGTGAGGGAATCGTTTAAAATAAAATTATTATTAATTTTAGGAATTCTTGAACAAATGTCTCAGCGCCTTTTCCCCATTTTTAAGAATGTAATGCATTTAAATGGGACATTTAAATACCAGTGAAGCGTAGTTGTTTAGTATTTCTAAATTATTTAGTTCAAAACGGCGTATCTTAAACATTTTGTAATATTCACTAGCTTCAGCCAAACGTGTATTGTATGTACTCGTACACAGTATTACTTTAATGTGGTAAATGAGTGAAATTAGTGGTAACAAATAGAGCGAAATCAAACATTTTATGAAACCGGATGTTCTATTCAATTACCAATCGTCAATAATGATTAACTTTAAATAAAGAATACATCGGGCTACCAGATTCCCTCTAACTATAAAAATAGTAATGTTAAAAATTTTTTGTGCACTAAAAATCTTGCATGTTGGTCCACTAGTTTTATTAGCTCCTAATAAAATTGTGGCTATCAATGGTATGAGACCAACTGGACTTTTATTCAATGTAATCAACTGATCACTCCAGTAGGGTTCGCTTCTAGCTGGTTTATACCTTCCAGTTGAACCTACGCTGGGTACAGCAATAACCTATGTGTCACTTAAATCTGGACAACCTTATAGATGTCCAGGAGCATATAACTAACCGCAGATATCAAGATATTGGGGTGCTAATGTAGATTAATACATCTAGTCTACTACAAGGACGAATGTTAGAGTTGGTAGGGCACCTTAAATACTAAGGGCTATGTTCTCTTTCTTCCAAGGAGACATGACCGACATTAATGCCCAAAATCCTTCTTATCCCCAAACTTATCCATCCAAAATATATTGCCAGTCCAGAATTAGCGCAAAGGTACTTTTAGGAATAAGTCCAATATCCAAGCTTCATGGTCTAAGAGAACAATACAAAAACTAATTATGAAGTGGAAAGAAAGTTTGTAATTGTTTTATAACACACCTCTTTACTAAACTATTATGTGTACAACGCAGATAAATTTATTGTGTTGAATATTTGTACATGAAATAATTTACGGAAATACGTAGTTTCCATTTGGTACCAGCAACGGTAAACCTGCTAAATGATTTATTTGATATTCTATCTGCAAATTAGAGATTTATTCAAATTAATTTTAACGTACTTTTGTTACACTATCAACAAGAAATAGTAACTATCAATAGTAAACCAAGAAATAGTAAGGGGGGATATCTGCTACCTCAAAAGTCGATATGAAATTATCCTGAACTACAATTCCTGCCGCAAATGAAGCCATTTATATTTAGCTATATATTTTTTTTATTTTAAATAAATATATCGAATTCGTTCATATAACCATTTGCGCAACTGACAAATTACAACTCGTCATTTACGCAACATCATCCAGTGGCTTATTTTTTCAATGCCTTATATTATGGGAGAAAGGAGATAATAAATCCAGTACCAACGCATTGGTAGGCATGTAGTCAACTGAAAATTCGTAACTGAAAGCAGTTCAATTCGACCTCCCAAGATTATTAGTAAAATGACGCTTTGCAGGGGTTTTTAATTTCCGCATCTTTTTAAGTTCATTTCACCCTTCACGTTGCTATGCAGATTTATTACATTAGAGTAATATAGCATTTCAAATCTTCGACGAAAATTAAATGCACATCTGATTGTTTCAATTTTGCTCTTTTCTTTCAACTGGCAAAGCTCTATTACATAAGTGTTTCATGAATAGGTGGAGCTCAGTAAAGCCCTTTACATACAAACAGTGATGTAAGTCAAACTAAAATAAGCTATGTATAATCCTTGTAATTTTCTGTAATAAAGTTATTTTTCTGACAAGTTTGTGATCAAATGTCGTAGTATATAAATGCATTTTAAACCGGACACTGTTTTATTATTACCTTTTTCTTTATAAAAACCTTCCTCGGACTTCCACGATTTTCTTTTAATACCTGACTCAATATAGTAGTTTTCGAGTATTTCACTCTGCAGCACATGTAGTGATTTAGTTTACTAAAATTAAGCATCATAGAATAATCTAACTAGATTTTACCATTTAGAAGCATCAAAAACGTAACGTATTCAGCTGTACTCGAATGAATAACTCCATTAATTTAAATTAAATCCGAACCAAACTTGGTATTACTCTAAAACTTGCATGATACTTAGTTAAGTACATTAGTCATTGCCTCTTAATATAATTAACAAGAAGACGGGGTTTATTGCTTGGTGCAGTACTTCTTCGTGAGCTCGAATTTATATTTAACTTTTATCATGTAAATATGAAATGTTACAATTTAAGCTACATTCTTCTAGAGCACCCTTCAATTAATTGCCAATATTAAGAAATGCACATTCTCAAATAAAAAAAAAATTGGAAACAATGTAAAGACCTGCCTTTATGGCATATGGCGATACAATTTACCCGGTATGGTATATTAAATGGATTATAGTAAAAGAGTGTATGAAAGAAATCAATCAAAGTCAATTTTCCAGACCAACGGTGTAGGTGATTACTTTGATTGTATATTTTCTTCATTTCTATTACAATAGGCCCTAGATAATGGAAGTCTGATCCGAGTAAAATTAATCATGAAAAATATAATTCATTGAAATTAGTGAAGAAGTTATTAAGGTAATTTCTTTATTTTATAACAATCGCAGCACATATGCGTGGTAAATAACTGTATGATAATGTTTATGGTTAAAACTGTGTCAGCTCATTCATAGTAAAATCTTCAAAACTTTTCATTGTTAGTATAGTACACCACCTCAGAAAAGGCTATAACAATTCAATGGAAATTGCTAAATGAAGCATACAATAACAATTAATAATAATAAGAGAAAACATTAATATAACTAAAGAAATTTTAAATAATGAGAGATTTTTCATGACGCTATATAATATAAACTCGCCTTCGGCATAGTAAGTGCCTTTAATTCGGGGATAAGAGGGATTTGGTGATTGGTAAAATTCGGACGTGAGGTCATGCCAGGAAATTCCCTGGGGGGGTTTAATGTTACCAGGGTTTAAGACATCAGGGGGTTATCTGGTCATACCAGGAACTTCCCAAGGAAGGTTAAGAGATTTGGTGATTGGTAAAATTCGGACATGAGGTCATGCCAGGAAATTCCCTGGGGGGATTTAATGTACTCAGGAGGTTATCTGGTCATACCAGGAAATCCCGGGGGGGGGGGTTAATGACACACCCCAGGCCCCCTTTTGGGGTGTTGGCCAAATTCGGGGATAAGCGGAATTCGGAATAGTATTAGACCTATTTTATTGAATTTTCCAGTTTTAATCAAAGTTTTGACTCTAAGGCCATTTTGTGGCTTTAACCGTTAGAGATACGAAAAAAAGTTACTGGACACTTCTTATCGGAAATTTAATTTAATTTAATTTTTTTTTTTTCGATTCTGATCGCGGATTCGAGCTACAATATCTGGTTTAGTCGGTACAACGCTTGGGTTAAAAGTCTGCACCGGTCAGCTGTTGTGTAAACAGATTTAGTGTAAATAAATTAAAAACTACCTTTATCAGATTATTAAGTTGATCAGGCTAAAATACCACCTTGGAATAGTGATTATTCCAAAATATTCTCAGGCAGAATTGAATTAAAATGTATGTCTAGAAGATATTGAAATCTCAAAGATTAAATCCAATTTAATTCAATCTCCACTTTAGCTCATCAAAATATGTGACAAAATTCCCCTTAATACATACCGATTTTGGAAAAAATTCGAGAAATATAGAAGCCAGATGTGTTGCACTGTCCATTGCACAGGGTTTGAACTCTTTTATTAAAATTAGAGCCCACATAGGCCTATAAAGAGAACAGTGACAAAGATTATCTGCTCACTTTGTTCAAATAGGGTGAATATCTAGCCTGGAATAATTTTCATTCCACGATACCATTCATATATAGTGAAATAAAAGCGCATGCTAATTTAATTTAAAAGCCATACCCAAAATGATATATGATCATATTGCATTAAGTAAAGTGGTTGGAGAAAAACAGATTCTAGAGTAATATTTGAAGCTGAAAGTCTACATTGATTTTGGATAAATTAATTATTAGTTGAGCCTATTTTTGGATAAATTCCGTTTTATAAGGCTCTAATTTTTATAACGAGATAATAGTTTGCATTATGTGGTACACAAGAAACTCCGCCGATATTGTGTGCAACATTACAAATTAATAGCTCCTTTCAATCTTGAGATGTCTGGGAAGACATACAGACAGTTATACAGGAAAGAATCCACCCAAGTTAAAACAAAAGTTGTGCCAGAATACTGAGTGATAGGCTTCAATGACGCTGAGCCAATTCACGTGGATGGACATGCATCACTATAGAGATCATCCTTGTCTACAGATAAAGTATTCTTTGAGATAACTTGCGTATAGTTAGACTACATGTATTACTATGTGACAAGTTAAAATGTTATGATTGTACTCTGTTTACTATTTGTTTTTCTTCGTGCGATTTTGTTGCTTTCATAATGAATATCCAAAATAAGACCAATTTAATAATGAAGTGACGGCCACCTACATGAAACTCAATATGGCCCAATATAAAAAATGAAGATCTATTGCAAATTCAAATCATAGATTAGTTTGATTAAGATATATTATGTAAACAGACATATACGTAGAAATGAAGTTGTTCCAGACCCTCGAGTGGTTAGGCTTCGAGAAACGCTCGGCCAAAGTAAGTTTTACTTCAAATATAAGCATCCACGTTGTGTTGAAAATATCTTAGCTCAGATTGAACCAACTTGAACAAAATACATAATAAAATATTCAAATTTATATTTTGAGTTAAATTTACCTTATGGAATGTCAGTAGGACCAAGTCTTATCAATAGAATCTAGTATGTTTAAAAAAATATGTATCAGAAACAGTAAAAAATTAATTTACTAATGGAATAACCACTATGGAAAATGACTATGACATATGTTACGAGCTGAGACTGTGGGGCAGCTGTTCTAAATACAAATTTGATAGAGTATTTAGAATTCAAAAGAAAGCGGTCCGACTAATTTCAAAATTGAAATTCAGAGATTCATGTACAAATTCCTTTAGGAAGCTTGAATTGCTGACTTTTCCCTGTCTCTATATCCTTGAGGTTGCTCTGTACTACCGATTCAAGTGTGAGTTGGTCCAAGGCAGGGACGTTCACCAATACGGGACTAGAGGCAGGGACAACTTCCGTATTCAACAGCACAGAACTGCCACGTTCGAACGTCTACCATCCGAGTTTGGCGTAAGGTTCATAAATAAGCTCCATGATGAGATAAAAAATTTAAATTATCATAAAAAATTAAAAGCTCGATTGAGAAACCTATTGGTGTCGAGGGTGTTCTACTCTGTTGAAGAGTTTATGATGAGCCGCTGGGATTAAATTTGAAGTTAATTGAAATAAATTGGCTAGTCCTTTAGTTCTGTTCTAAATTGTAAACAGCATAGCAGAAAACTTTTTAATAACTGAATTGACTTGCATTTACATTAATTTATTTTAATTAGTTTAATTCATTTTAATACATGTATATTGACAATTGTATACAATTTGCTTAAATTGTGAACACAATAAAGATTTATTATTATTATGTAACAATTTTATACTTTCACTCTGTGATCTGACAATACCAATGAAATCTAAAAGCAAATAAGTTTATATTTAACGGAAATTCAATTTAAAGATGAAAACTTGAGTAAAGCAGGACTGGCCAGTAGTATAAACCACATACGTTGATATGAACGTGAGAGATATCGGCTATCGGCATTATTGATAAGCCATAAAACCTTTCAATGTATCACACATTTACTAAATTTGCTACAGGGAGCATATCTTGATAGGTTTTAAGATGATATAGCTTATCGAGTTTACGCTGCCGATTGAAATTCTTATAAGCAATGAAAGTACATCTTAGAAAAAGCTATATTACTTACCTTTGTGCAATCTAAAAAATCTTATCCCGCGCTTAAAATTGTTTATCACGCCCAAAAAATGATCACTGACTCAAAATAAATCCTGGTCTCATCAATCCACTACCGAAATGTAATTATAACACAAACACTTTAAAAAAATTTATATAATGTTAAAATTGAAACACGATTAATCGGGTATTTATTTACTTTGATGTGTTTCGTAAAATATACAGAATAGTGAAGTATAGAGGCTCTCACATAACACATTAATTATCAATATGTAAAATATGAGGCACATATAAGCTAAGTTGCTTACGAAACAAACCGTTAAGCCTATAAAAGTACAATATAATTACGTTAAAATCATGATTAAAAAGGTTAAATTAAAACAAAATAACTGGAATATGTCTCTAATAAACTCAAGATGAATGGGGTAGTTGATCAAACCATCAGTTACCACGGAGGTTCACATGATCCCAGACAACCAACACTTGTTACAACCATGGAAGGTAGTAATGGATTTAGTAATTTTTACCCATAAAAAGTAAAATTTTCAGACATATTAGTATAATAAATGTAGATAACATAAATATTTGCTGATTAACAATTACCTGTTCAAAATTTCTGTGAATATACTGATTACTTAAAAAAGTACCGTTCAGTAGTTAAAAATACTTCATATTGATCAAAAGAATTGATTTATATTTTATTTAGTCAAAACAGATCAAATAAAGTTGAAAATGAATGAATTAATAATTAATTACAATACTACAACATAGAGTAAAGAAAACCATTATTAGTAAGTTATCTGCCGAGATGGGTAATTTTATGTTGCGCTGTGTTGGTTTTGGCAAAAGTATTTTACAGTAAATTTTTAGGTACTTTGGGATTATACCGACCACACCAGTATGAAGAACACAAAAATAGAAATTTATAGAAACAAACATGATAGAACGAAAAAATTACAAAATTACAAACTTACAAGCATTTCCAGGTATTGTGATCGGTATTGTTGTCGCTGTTATCTTATCTTTCTCGAGAATCCTGATTACGGCAGGCCGCGCGGCATCACGTGATTTGCACGGTACATAATTGCCTTTCCATTTCAATTCAATTTATATTTCTGATTAGCCCCTCTAGAATTTGATATTTTACTGATAGGTACTATCTCGAGGGATGTTTTTCTTTCGTCGACATCAGCGCGGGGCAGCACCGAAGGTGCTGTCGAAGCCCGCGCTGATGGCCGGAGGCACTCGCATTTTGGGTGGCGGAATGTGATCAAGAATAAAAACAAGTTTTGCGTGTTTTTTTAATAAAGAGTTTAGTTTGGTAAATGTTTGTTTTTGTTAAATTTTTGTGTTTGGAGAAATGTAGAGGTAAAACACGAAAGTACAACAAAGCGATGCACCAGCTGAACGGGCGGCGAGGCTCTGCAATCACGTTATCTACTAGACGCTCGACTTTGACCTCTGTCTGAGGATGGGGAGGGGTTTGCGATAAGACAATTCCTGTTTTATACTGACGAAATAGTCTTCTACGCTAATCTAGTAATCAGTAGAAGCAAAATGTTAAATAACGATTCATGTCTGGGTGTGGTCGGTATAATCCCAAAGTACCAATTTTTATTTCCCCATGTACGATTTACGTCTTATTACAGAACCATACTACCACAAATATCCATTACAATATTTTACCATATTTAAAGACCGCCAGGACACTGTCTCACATCGCGCCGAGCCACGCCACGTACTATCTGAGCCAAAATAACGCGGCGCCAACCAATTTTCTACTTCAATCCCTCACATGGAGGCATTAATCTCATTCAACTCTACCTCCTTTTTCAGATCATAACTTTCTTTAACAATGTCCTATCTCTGTTACGGCTAGTCCTAAAACTCGATATTTCAAACTCCTGAAGTATCTTTCACTTTTACGATGTTTTTCTCGCCACTTTATGCTTTACGTGCTCTATTGATTCTGGAAATTACCAATTACATAATTTTTTTATTTGTTCTTCTTGTTTAAAGCAGTGAGTCAATCACAATTATTCTTAAGTAATTTATTTTCTCATAATTGTAAAAATTAGTCGATAGTTGTTAAAAATAACGTTTGGTACAAATAGCAAGTTGTTGAATTTCAGTCTTCTACTTCAGCAAGAGTAGTAATTATAATTAAAGTTAGGATTTTAAATTATAATAAAAGTGCCAATAATGGAACTTTTCTAAGTAGATAAGAACCAGTACTGTGATTATCCGTGGAATTTTGTTCATCGTTATTGAATCCTATCACTAAATTGGTTGGTTCATTTCTATTTTTTTTACCGTAAGGATGTAAAAATTTAATTATATAAGATTTCATGTCTGGATATCATAGTAGAGTACATCTAGAGAATAATACTTATATGGATTAAAAATTTTGTATGTGACCTTTTCAAAGCCTTTTACGTGAATCGTGGTGTGGAATATTCTTAAAACTATATTTCAATTTTCTTCTTTTTAATTTTTATACATTTAAAATTAATATTGTTCTTATTTTTATATTTTAAAATAATATTTTTTTTTTAAGGAGTGGCCGATCCCCTTTTAGACCTTATTCAGTCCGTCCTCATGGGCCACTGGCCTGTGCGAAGAATCTTATCTTATCAAACGGAATAAAGGGGAGAGTCGATACAGTAGGAGGTTGATTGTACTGATAAAAAGTGCAACGGTCACAGACAGGATTTGAATCTTCGCTATCTCTAACTCAGACTCAAAGTCCAACGACTTAGACCGCTCGGCCATCGGTACTCTAATTTATTTTACAATTAGTAAATAAAGTATTGTTAAAATTTATTGGTTTTTTTCTCATTTTAGTGATCAATTACTCGTACAATATTTTTCACCAAAAATGTTATTTGAATTTTCACAGTAGTATAATATTACGTTACAGCAGATAAGAATAAATAAATTCTAAATGTAAAATATTTGTTCTTCGCGTCTAAAAAACTAGATATAACACTTCACCAACATTAATCTAGTTAGTTATTGCTAAATTAAAATTTAATCACTTTTATAGAAAAAAAATATCAAGGTAATTTATTTATTTGATTAAAAACCCAAATCTGTTCTGAACATAAAAAATTTAATAAAAAAGATACACACATGGTGGAATAAATACCAAACCTAGGCTCCACAGCAAGGATATGAGTGAACAATCGGTTAGTTATTTCTCTCGTTAATCAGGATTGGTGACAGGCTTTTTCTGTGGGTGCTCTACGATTGAGGATTGAGCGTCTGATTCTCAGTACTAGCGGCCATCTTGATTCTAGATAAAAAATAATAAAAAGGATACACTTCAAACACATTTACAACCATATTTTTAGTCATAGAATAATGGAAAAGGTGTCATTTTATATATTAGATTAATGTTTTTTTAGTTTATTTGATATTTTGAATAAATATTAAAAAAATCTCAAACTGTTTCGTAATTAATTCATTCTTGAAATCAACTTACTATTCTAAAAAAAAAAATTAGTTTCTTTTATCAACAATACGGTAAATTATTACATGCGACACAACATAATAAGAAAATACGTTTTACGTTTATTTGAAAAATGATTTATATTTCAATGAGTAAATAATAAAAATATTTAAAACTATTTTGTATTATTACTGTAATATTAAGTATGTAATTGTAAGGATACCTATAGTTGGTCAACTGTAATGGAAATTCAGGTATTTGCGTTTACGTTTTAAGTTGATGAGGAAACAACTTGTATCAGAAACCATTGTTTGCAACTTCAAAAATCATAATTTAAAAACTTTGCATTTTGCCATGCCGTAAATATTCTGAGTAACAAAAACAACGGAATATATTAAGGGGCAGAAGACATACAGAATAGCAAATAAAACATAACTTTATTATCGACTGACAAGGTGAGATATCACACCCCGTTCCCTGGCACTCGCATGTGTCTTATGATTTACTATCTTATTTACGTTACCAGTAGTGAATTATTTTTACATTCTATTGCGTAAATTTTCCTACTTATTTTCCTACTACTTTCCTACTTATACAGCGGTAAAAAATACAGCAATGTTTAGATTTAAATATTTATTATACCTCAAAAATATGTTAAAATAAAAAGTTGAGATTGTTAAAAACTGGACATGTCTAACGAGTTAGTCAGTTGTTGCTTTAAATGTTAATTCAAGATTAGTCAATTCTTTTAATTTGTGGAATTATTTAGATTTTTCACAACATACCTGCTTAGTAATGTAATAATGAATTATGAATTTGAGCTATTTTCATTATGACGCTAAATGTGTATTAGTGTGACTAAATATTCAAAACTTTTTTCCTTTTGTGTTGCTAAGGCCTTATAAATAACTTAATTAAATATCATAGATGGAAAGTTCACAAACAATTTTTGAGTAGTAGTTTTCCATATTGTTTACAGCGATAGCAACAAAATAATTGTGTGTAAATTAAACATTACTCAACTACACAGTAAAGGTAACACTTTGGAAGACATGTTCTAATGTAGAAAGTCGAAGAAGGAAATGAATAATCATCATTATTATTTATTTGCGTTAACATAGTTTTCTTTAGTAAATTAAAAATACATCCAATCTCCCATAATCAGAACAGCATGTGCTACAAGCTACATTTTACTAGTTAGATACCGCAATTAGCATATTGTGCAGTGGAAACCATTTCAATTGCAAGGTCATTGAATTTCATTAACCCAAATACAGTTTGAATGCTGTTATAAAATACGATTCTTGTGCTGAATGAGAAATTATGTATTTATACATGTAACATTGTAAATGTATGTATAAATGATAAACCAAGCCATCTAACTAATAAAGCAAGCGTGTGTAGTTAGATTCAAACCCTAATTGGTTTAATATATTTTGGACAGTAGTGTAGTTTATTATTAATATTTAACTTCTTATACGTATAATCCAGATAATATCAGTACTCAGAAAAATAAAAATAGATGAAAACCTATTTAAGTAACTCAATAGAGATAACTTATATTACTATTAAAAATATATTTTTTAGAGGTTTGTGTATCCTTCGAAACAAGGATTTACTATAAAGTTACACTCTTTATAATTAGGTACTTTTTGAAATATTAAGAAATATTCATATAACTGTTAAAAAATCTTAATAGAAGAAATAAATAAACTATTTATACCATTTTAATGCTTGGAAAAATTGAATTTTCTTAACCACGTTAGTTTTATAATAATTTAGTTGGTTTAATTATTATTTAAAATTCGTATTATTTTAGATTATCCTGTACTGTCGCCTATTTTAAATGGCTTAAGTAAACTAAGTAAGACTCAGCACATGACCAGTCCTGGGTTACATCAAACCACTAATACTATTACAGCCGACACCAAATGTAACTGGCTTGAGCTAAACTGGCATTAGTTACGTTAGTATACTTTTATAAGGGAGAAGTGGGAAATCTGATAAGAAGTCGCTGAAATTGTATGAGAAGTGATTATATTAATGCTTAAAAAATTAAACATCTAAATATTCCCAAGTAAAACTGTATTTAGGCATTATTTTTAAAAATGCAAGGTTTTCAAAACATGTTTTAGAAGTGTTTACGTCATTTGCAATTTTTATATATGTCAAGAAAATTAAATTTCTATACTGTAACATTCTTATTAAAATATCCTCTTATGTACCTAAAAAAATATTGTATCTTCAAATGAAGCGTTTTTAAGAATGTAAGTGAATAAAAATTAAGTAACAGATCGTAACACGGGTTGGAATGTAAGCATTTTTTAAAGTAAGCATAAGGAAAATCATTTAAAATTTATATAAATCATAAAAATATTTACTCGTATGAATGTTTAATTTTTATAAATTTGAGTTGGGAGTCAATATCAAAAACACGTATAGTCGAAATTTTATAAAAGTGCTCTTATTGAGTGGTTCAACATTAGTGTGAACAAAATGACAAATATTCCAGAAATCTTTCATGAAGACTTGCTAATTCAGAAAAAAATATTAGTATCAATTAAGAAATATAACCATAAAAAGGAATTGTTAGTAAATTGGAAGTTCCAGTAGAAAAATAATAGATCTCTATAAAACGAGCTAAAATTGAGTGATAACTAAACATTTTTCTTATTGTTCATCTTTAGATTTAAAAAAGGACATATATATCTTGTTTCCCCTCATATGTCTTAAAACAAGCAACCAACAGTCGGATATGTTTTTAGAGAAACAGATGACTTACATTTCCTCTACATCCAGGAAATGTTCTTTTCGGTTGACACGTAACAGCTTCCAGTCTTTCTTGATGTTCTTCAATAACAAACGGGCATAAACAAATTTTTTGACGATTTTGTTATAATAGTTGTATAATTTATAAAATATTTCATACCTCTGTGGATTATTGGCTGACATTATCAAGAAAAACTACCATATTCCTCTATTTCACCATCTCTTTCTGTTACGTTATAATAATTTGTATTGTTTTCGACATGTTAGCTGAAGTTGTACAAACCAATTTCAAAATTCCCTTCAAAATTAGGAAGCTTCTAAATAATGGATTCTTCCATACGCACTGAATTTCCGAGGTCGAGATGATTCCATAGGTAAGGAAGTCAGATAGAAAAATTTTATAGGGAAGCCAGGAACTTTATTCCAGGAACGCATATATTTATATACCATAGTTTAATTTTGGAAAAGTTATCATTTCTTCGCAAAGGAAGTTATGACAAATTGTTATCTTCCACAAGTAGTTCACAAAAGCCAATAAATTAGTGTCCTGCAAGGTATAAGGTGATATAATTGAAGCTACAAAATATTATAGCGTTTTAAACTTTCTGTTCAGGAATTCCTATCAACTTTTATAAGAAAAATATTTACACCAAAACTTCCCTTCTTGCCACACTACAGTAATTTAAACATATACCACTAAAATATCTTTAATCTGTATTAAGTAAGCAAATAGCACCGCACCTAGCAAGATGCAATAAACAGGATTATCTATTATCTTACATAAGATTATTAGAAGATTATCTAATTTTAAAATATATTTACCAAGTAAATTTCATTTGAACAGAAGCAAAGAACGTTTGATCTCAACAAAGCCACGCCAAGGAAATTTCTGGGAGAAAATTTAATATCTGTCTGTTACTAATATTATATTTTCATACGACATCTTGAAAATAAACTGACCAACAGCCCTTAATTTTGTATAAAGCTTCATTTCCATACATGAACACTGATTTGGATGATGGTCCCAACCACCCATAGGATTTTTTTTAAACGTTAGCGAAATATTTTATAACAGGTCTTATGGGTAACATTGATGGTACCACGGAAAATCGTAGCGTATACAAATTTGTAAAAAACTAAGTACAACCTTACATATTAGGCACGTGTTTTGATATAGTAGTAGCGCGTGTAGAATAATGAAAAGAGTTATAGAATAGAAATCCTCCATGTAGCATAAGCGGAGTATATTACGCGACACTTTGTTTAGCGTATATAGAAACTCGGTACACTACAAAGTTCTAACTCATACCATTTAAATATTAATGTTCCTGAGAGATGTTCCAAAGTTTTTATAAAATTTGATTATACTTTGATATTATCCTGAGCTTTATCGGGATCCAAATTACTGCAGTATTAAAAAGAAAGGCTTTATTTGACCTATAATGAAATGTATAAGCAATTACGATGAACGGTTACCGTAATCTGCTTCCCACCAGGGAATTAAGAATTAAGTTAAATGCATCACTACCAGTCGCCGCTACTTCCGATCGCCATATGTATTCTGTCAAAAATAAACTTTCCTCTTCAGTTCGAGGTAAATACCATAGGCGAATATAATTATTCATGATAAAATTATAAATTTTTTCTAGCTCACGACAGAAAATATTCAAAGAACAAGTAATGACAGGTGTTTCATGCGAGTAGGTCTACTTGAAGGTTGCTCCTCTAAGCCTATTTGAAGACGATTTGGTGACAGGAAGTGTGACTCATCGGGTATTTTTCGATTTATTATGAAACAAGGAAAGTACTAATAAAATATAATGAAGTTTATTATGGTCTTCGATAAGGAAAACTCGTCCAAAAATAGTGGCCTCAGAATAATACTAAAGTACCATCAATTTACATAATTATATAATTAAGTTTATTAATTTGCACAATATAAGATAACTGACTCCCACTCGGGTTTTCTCACATAATTGAAGTGCAAGCAGGAACACACTGTAGTAAAATTACAACAGGTAAACCTCTCCTTGATTGCTCTGGAGACGACGCCGCATACCGCTGGGCTGAAATAAATTTGCCTAAAACACGTTTCCACACGACAGCGGAATTCCTGGAACGTCACCGTTCCGCAGGTCACAACTACTGTCTGTGAGTGTGTAAAGCCGTTCTACATTCCTGCTTTAAAACAATTGGTCGTAGATGTTAACTCTGTTGTAATGAGAGTTTTAATGCTGCATTGTACTTTTGCCTCGTTCAGTCTTAGAAAATATATATTCATATATAACCCCAACCCACACTCATTATATAAATTAACTGTTCTAAAAAAATGTACTTAAATATTTGAATATAAGATATATATGTTGATTGTTTGGATTTACAAACCAGACTAATTTATTTTTGTGCCTTAAGTATTATTCATGGAATTGTAATGTTTCAATGTGTCATTATAAACTGAGGTAAATATATTATTTTTATAATGCGCCGTCTTATTACTAAGTATTTATGATTTCTATAGAATGTTTGATACGCTGTTTCAGTTTTCGTTGCTGTAGATATGTAAAATAAATAACACAAATTCAAAAATTTGAAGCACAACCTGTTCAGTAGTATTGATAACACTATCTGTAGTGTTTGAAAAGAACTTGGAGCTCTAATTGGTTAAAAACGATCCAGATGCAGAGATATTACAAGGATGCCAGGAATCTTCCTGAAGCCATATCACTTACAGAAAAGGAGTTCTTGGAACCCAGGACCTTCCAGATATCGGATGCTTTTAGATGAACACGGTATATGTGGACCTTATTGAAAAACATATTACCAGTCTAAATCGTTTTCCTAAAACACAGTTTGCCTTATAACGCCTAATTTATTGAAATAAACATCAGTTATATCACACTGTTAATAATAGAGCGATTATTATTAAAAAATGGTACAGACTGTATAAACATACAGATAACCAATATATATTACAGTTTAGTTTGGCAAAGTTACTTTTTCTTAGCAAAGAAACTTGTAACAAATTGTTATCTTCCACAAGTAGTTCACAAAGACAACTAAATCAATGTCTTGTATGGTGAAGGACTGGAAGCCACAAAAGATTAGTGTGTTTAACATTAAACTTTCCGTTCAAGAAATCTCTCCAATTTTTGTAATGAAATAATTTACAGCCAAACCTCCCTCTTGCCATACTATATTCAACATCCGTATATCAAAAACGGTTCTTTAATCGATATTACATATACAAATACAGTTTACATAGAAATTAAATATAAACATAACCATTCTTATTTTAAACATATAAATGTAGCCAAAATTATATTTATGTATGACTTTAGAACAGAATTAACCTTCTTTGTTTAATGACATAACAATAATATGGTACAACTAATTACTTTTTTAATGCTGCAATCATTCATAAGGGGAATATTGCCCATATTGAGATATTCTTGCTTAACTGATTAAAGAACTAAGTTGTGTGTATCAAATATCAATAGCAGCCAAAAGTCAATATGAAAATATAACTATTTGAAGTTCTTGATCATTTATTTAATCACTGGCCCAGCATCTTTATTCAGAACCTGTTTTTCTTTTTAGGGTTTATCTTAGTTTTCAGTATAGAAATGGAGAGACGAGCACTTTTTTCTCCTGCTTTGTTATATTCAAGAATCCAACAACCCATTCCATGTTGTCCTCTTCTTAATAGTTTTTAAGGTTTTGCTTTTGGTCCAAGATACTCATACACGCTATTCACATTGTAAATGAATACACGAATTGAAAAATATACGTCTTTACTTTACAATCGGACAAATAAATGCTGAAAAGTTTTTCATTATTCAAATTTACGTGGTTTTGTAAAGATTTGGAAATAGGTTTCCAACAACTAACCTACCAATTGTCTTAAAACTTCTGTAGAAGATTGTTCATTACTAGTTAGTAAATGGGTTACAATAAAAGTGTTATTACTTTCTAGACTTCGTGAAAAAATGTTACACCCTTCCTCGCCATTTTCAAGATCGTCATGAATTTGAATCGAACACTTAAATAATATTGAAGTGAAGTGCTTTAGTAATTTCTAAAAGAAAATACACCAATGTAATTTAGTGTTAAATGAAATGCATACCAAATATTTATCCTTATATATTTATATTTTAATGCTTTAAGTTATGTTTAGAAGTTTATATTACGTGTTTAATGTTAAAATTTGTACAGTGTTTACTTCTTTACAGTTTTATACATGAAAAGATATATTGTGTGACAAATATACAGGAAAAATTAAACTGTTCCAGCCCCTCGATGAGAGGATTCGAAAACGTTCATCCAATGTAAGTTTTAATTCAAATATATGCATACAGGTATTTTGCGTTGTAAAATATTCTTAGCTGAGATTGAATTATGTTTGAACAAATAAATAAATAATTTAGTGTAATTTATATTTTCAGTTTAATCTACCATAGTCAATGTTAGTAAGATCAAGAATGTCATATTAACACAATTTATGGTTTTTAATAATATTAAAGCTGTCAAGGAGCTGAACAAGTGAATTTTATGATATGATACAAAAGTTATATACTTAATAAATTGTTATGGAGAATAACTATGGATAAAATTGAAAACGTTAGATATTCATTCTGTGACCTGATAATACTAATGAAATATTAAAATTTCCAATATTTTATATATCAAGGAAAGCCAATCGACAGATGGACACTAAAATAAAGCAGGACTGGCCAGTGATATCAACCACATACGTTGATATGAAGGGGAGAGATATCGGCTATCGGCATTATTGATAAGCCATAAAACCTTTCAATGTCCCACACATTTGCTGAAATTGCTACAGGGGCAGATCTTTATCCGCTTTAGGATGATATAGCTTATCGAATTTACGCTGTCGATTGAAATTGTTGATAAACCACGAAAAAGCTTAGAAAAAAGTGTATTATTATTTTAATAAACAGCTTAAACTTCTTTATTAAGTGTTTAAATTTGTTTATCATGCTTCAAAAGTAATCACAGACTTTAAATCCTGGTGTTTTCAACAACACTTAGAAATATATTATAAGAGAAAGTTTTTTATTGATGTCTGTAATGTTAAAATTACAACCTGAATACTCGGATATCTATCTAAACTGAAGTGTTTCGTAATAAATACAGAGTATTGAAGTATAAAGGATGCCACATAACACATTTATTATTAATATGTAAAATACCAAGCCCTTATAGGCTAAGTAGCCTACAAAACAGGAAATTAAGCCTATAAACTTATAATACTATTAAAAAATGTAGCAATCATTATTAAAGATTTTAAGTTAGAATCTTGATTTGTTTAAAGTAATAACGTATTACAATAACTAGAATATATTTATTGCAAACTCATGACGAAAGGGCCAGTTGATCAAAATAACAGATACTACTGACTATACACAATACCTGACAATAACAGTTGTATTAACCACGAGAATAGCCAATATTGAGCTAGGGAAAATCGTTCTTTTAGACATATAAATATAATAAAGACAGGTAGTTAAATTATCCGCCGGTTAACTTAATACCTGTTCAAAATACGACTGAATATAACTGATCACTGAAACTAGAAACATACAAAATTTAGAGTGATTTTATTCTAATAAAAAAATGATTTTATTTTAATTAGTCAAAACATATCAAATTACTATTGTAGCAATCAGAAAACAACAATCTGTAGTGTACAATAGTAATAGATATATAGTATTTCAACGCAGTTGTAGTGGTGGACTTCGTAGCAGTAATTTCAGGATTTTCTTTCTTAATTTCAAAAGGTAACAAATATAATATATAAATAACATATAAATGATGCATTTTTCAATGTAAGTATCATTTTCATTACAGTATTACGCACTAAACTAAAGAAATATGTATTCATTATTAGTTGTAATCAATACAACAACAAATAATAAAAAGACTCATGGTTAATAAGTTCTCTGCTGGGTTGGGTAACTTAATGACTACGCTGTGTTAGTTTTGGCAAAAGTCTTATACAGTAAATTTCACTTTCACAGAACTCCATAAAAATATTTTAAAAAGTTAGGAGACCACCAGGCCGCTGTCTAACATCGGTCCGAGCCACACCACGTACTGTCTGAGCCACAATAACGCGGCGCCAACCAATTTTACACTTCAAATCCTCACATGGAAGCATTAATCTCACTCAACTATACCTCCTTATATGGACCATAAATTTCTTTAAAAGTGTCTTATCGCTTTTACGACTAGTCCTGAAACTCACTCTTTCAAACTGCCGAGGTATCTCTCATTTTTACGATGTTTTTCTCATTACTTTTTACTGTAAGTGATGTAATAATTCTGAAACTCGTCAACAAAATCATTTACTTTTACGTGTACAATATTTTGAGTTAGTGAGTGAATCGCAATTAATTATTAAGAATTTTAAATTCTCATGCTTCTTAAAAGTTAGCGATAGTTCCTAAAAAATAGCGTTTGGTACAAATAACAAGATGTTGAGTGCTACTTCAGCATACACAAATAATGCTGGCAGATTTGACATGCATAGAGTGTTTAGAGACGAATCTCAAATAACAAAATTTTAATTTTTTTATTAATTAAATTAACTATTATGTTTACTATAGAAATTCAGTACCATTTAAGGCAATAAATAATTTGTATGTACCGATTAAATACTCGCACACTATTTTACAATTATTCTTAAAATGTGTTTTTTTTTTTAATTTCAAGACAATGCAATATTTAATTAGAGCATGTACAAAGAAATACAAAAATTTTAAATACTTATTCTAAGATCTGCAACATAAAATATTACCAAAACTAAAAAACACTATTTAGTTATTAGTCAGTAGCAAAATAATTTTAATACTTATTTTAAACTAAACACTTTAAGATAATTTATTAAATGAAGGAAACTTTAATCATAGTTACTCCATACCTCATATCTGTTTGCACATACAAAAATATCGACTCAAAAACAACAGACACAAACACGACGAGCGAATTCCAAAACTTCAGGCTCCACAGCAAGGAGAGAAGTAAACAATATATAGTCAGCTGTCACGTTAACCAGGATTGGTCACAGGCTTTATCTGTGGCTGCTCCACTATTGACCGTTAAGAGTCGGTTATACTGGCGGCCATCTTGATTGTTGCAGAATAAGATCAATAATTTGAATATTGAATTGAATAATAAGTCATTGAAGTTTAAAAGAGCTTTAATTTTTCTAATTTGACTAATACGCTGCTAAATATTTTTAGTTTGTATGATATTTTCATTATACATTGAAAAAAATCTCAACCTTTTTCGTTCTCAGTAGTTCTTGAATCTCGATTAATTAAATTACATTTTCTACAGTAAATAAATGCAAGGGGAGGTGGATGTGTTTAGCAATGCGGTGAAATATTAAATATTATCAGAATAAACTTTAGCTGTAAATTTTTAAACGAACCATTATTTATATTGAATATGTTTATTATTCATGTACATTATGAAGTCTTTAATGGTATAGATACGCATGGTGGGTAAACAACAGTGGAAATGCGTGTATTTTTCGAAAGTATTCGGCTGAACAAGAACAAGAAAATAGTATATACTAAGCTGTATAAGACATAGAATAGCAAATAAAATACAACTTTAGTATCGGCTGTCAAGGTGAGATATCACACCTCCGTCCCATGGCACCTACATTTGTCTTACCAATAGCATTATCACATTACCAATATCAGATTGTTTCAGAATTTTATTCCATATATTTTCTCATATATTTGTTCATATATAATACCGTTTCATATTATATTAATTAGATAGTGGCTTGTTAGGAAATAACCATGTTTTACGAGTTAGTTCGTTATTCTGTAAAATGCTAACTCGAGATCACAGGTTTGTTTCAATATAGACAGTTATCAGCACAAAATAACATCCTATTAACACAAATATTATGTTTTTTATTTAGCGATTTCTAATATATTTAATATAATAATTAATCTGAGCTATGATAAAATATTATGTCTTTTAATATTATATTTTATCATTATATACATATGATAAAATAAAGTTAGGGATGTAGCAAATAAAGTAAGCCCGATTAATCCTAATAGGAAATATTCCGATTACTACGTAACATATATTTTTAGTAGAATTTCCTAAGACGCTGTAAATTTTTATGCGCTGTTTCAAAAAATTGTTTTATAATTAAGTGTAATGCATCACATAATTTAGCATTAAAAAATTTATTAAAATATAGATTTAAAAAAATTCTCTGTACTCTAAATAAAAAAATAATATATTATTAATTAAATAATAAATGTCTTGCGGTACATAGTGATCAGTCTGACATGATGTTGGAAATTCCATTTTTTTTAACGAAATGTTCAAACAAGGAATGTTAAAGAACATAAACTTCTAAATAATGAATATAATTAACTGGCTATGCAAATTTTACTTAGATATATTAAATATACATCTAAACTTTTTTGTCTTATACTATACATAGCACGTGCTACAAGCAACATTGTACTAGTGAGATGCTCCAATTAGTACAATGTGCGGTGGAATCCATTTAAACTGCAAGGTCGTTGAAATGCATTAACCCCAATCCAGTTGAAATGCTATTACAAAAGGCTATTCTCGAGTAGAAGTGAGATATTGTAGAGTTATATAATTGTAAATATATGTATAAACGATAAACAAAGTCATCTAACTAGTAAATCAGCTATATATCCTTGACACAAAGTCTATAACTGAATTCATAGATTAATTTTGCAGTTTAATGTTATCTTGTAATTTGTTATACGTAAGTGCAGATTGATAACTAGTAAAGAAACAAAAACACATCTGGCTAAAAACAACAGGTAAAAAGATTTGCTATAAATTTAATACATCTATCATATCAAAAGATTTTGGAATAATAAATTGTAAACTAAAACCCTTTTAAAATTCTTTTATTTCAGACACGTGTTTCGGTATAAACCATCTTCAGTGTGAACATTACATTTGTAAATGTGAACAAACCAAAAAGATGATAAACAAGATTTATACAAACAATGTGGAGTATACAAAATTAACTGTAGTGACTGTGAATGCTATTATATTGGACAAACTGGCAGAAATTTTAATAAAAGGTTTAAAGAACATATACAAGCTTTGAAAACGAATAACATGTCTACAATAAAATCAAATTTCGCTGAACATTTATTAGAAACTGGACATAACTACAAAAGTATTGAAAAGAACATGGAAATTTTGGACATTGAAAGGAAAGGAGAAAAATTAAACACGAAAGAAGAACTACATATTTATCTAAATTATAACAAAGATCCTCATAACATATTAAATAGCAATTTAAAAAATAAAACAAATCCTATCTTTGAAAAAATATTAAACACAGAATACTAATCAAAATTACAACTGTGTCATATAAATTGAACATCTGTTTAAATAGTCGACAGATGTATATTTATTTGTTTTGTTTATTATTTAGTTAGAGGTTAATTTTCACACTGAAGATGGTTTATACCGAAACACGTGTATAAAATAAAAGGGTTTTAGTTTACAATTTATTATTCTAACATAAAGATAGCCCTATAATGTGGAGTTCATAACATAACATAAGATTTTAATATTGTAATTTTGATGTTAATATAAAACAGTCTTGAAGATACAGAATACTTCAAACCACTTTCGTTTTATAATAAACTGAGTTGGTTTGGTTATGATTAAAAACTTATTTATTAATTTAATTTATCCTGTAATGTGGTTTATTTTAAAATGGCTTAAGTAAACTAATTAAGACTCAGCACAAGACCAGACCTGGGTTATACCACACCACTAATCCTATTACAGCTGACACCGAATGTAACTGGCTTGTGCTAAACTGGCATTAGTTACATTAGTCTGATTTCATAAAGAAGGAGTGTTAAATCCGTTAAATCGCTAAAACTATATATAAAGTGAACATTGCTACTATGATACAATACATAAACATTCGCAAGTGAGTGATTATCCTTAATTCTTAGTTGTACGAATGTAAGCTTTTCAAATTAATTTTTTATGAATATGATTAATTTAATATTATATTTAGGTCTTGAGGAAAGTAATAATATTCACTTTAAAATATCCCTTTACATACATATACATGTTTGTGATGACAAATTAAGTTTTTTTCTGAATTTTTAAATACTTAATAACAAAATGTATAAACTTAACATACATATACAGTCTAATTTATATAAAATTTCCTCCTGCTCTTATTGATTGACTGAAATTAGTGAGAAAAAAAGCAGGCAGAAGAAAATGTTTGAACGAAGCTTTATGTCTGTGTAAGCTTCGAGTTTATACTATTGCACATAACTCTAGTACCTGCTGGGGAGAAGTGAAGAAGTTGGCTTAGCGATAGTAAAAATTGCTCCATTTGTTTTATGTATACTCATGATAACAACAATAAAATGGCATAATACTACATTTGTAAATACGCTGAGTATAAACATATTACATTTTACAAGTAAAGTAATAACTCATTTAGCCTAATGAAATGAGACTTGAAATATTGCACTTAACCTAAGTTCTGTTATGTAACACGTGGTTATGGTGTAGTTCCACCTTGTTTTACAAACTATGGAAGCTTACATTATAGTTTAATAGCATTTCAAGCCGAACAAAATAGGATTGAGATTAACGCATTCAACTTTGAAAGCTTATAAGACACCGCAAAAGTTTCACATGGGCCCTAAGTGCAAAGTTGGGAAAACCGTTAGGATTTTAAAATTGTTCTTAAACATTTCTCTGTTTAAAATACCATTTGTTACACAATTATATTTGTTTTATATTTTGAAAACTGAACTTCAATAAAATGGATCATACGCAGTAGAATGAATAATAATAAGTGTTTTGGACGAAAGAATTAATGTGTAATTAAATATCCTTGTATTTAATTTTTACCTTACATATAAGGAAAAAAGTGTAAGTTTCTATTCCTTTAGATCATAATTTCGGAATTACTAAGTTTGGAATGCACGTGTGTCTCTAGTTTTGGGTTAAAATAGGAATGATAAATATTTATCAGTTTGCCTAACCAAATAGAATAATAAATAATTAACTAGAAAATAATCTGGAGAAGACTCTAGTAGTTCCAGTGTTTTTTGGAATTTTTGCCGACAAACTCGATTGAAAAACCGCGACTTCAACGTCTTGACTCGACATTGCATCTGTAGTCACTAAAAGAAGACTGAATACAAGTAATCCTTGAAGAAAAGTCATTCTGGGCCTCAAGAACTCGATAATTAGGTGGTAGATGGTGAACTGTCAAACGGCTACAAATTCAAATTCAAGCGAGAAAAAAAGTACAACGAGTGCTAATTAGGTTTCGCTAAGAATTTAGTTCCAAGAACATGAAAAAATAATACGAGTTAGTGGAAAATCCCACGCTCAAAGCTAGAGCAATATTCTATTATCTCTTGTATTTGTCATACTAACTCTGAATAATTTATTAATGAATTTAACCAGCCATTTTAGATTATACCGGGTGAGTTTTTTAAAGTGATCTAATAGCTAACTTTTTCCAATATGGCAGCCAACTTTAAAATCTTTTATGGAACACCCTGTATTTTATGTTATTTTTAGATTCTACTCTACAAAATAAGACCTTTTCTTTTTTTGAGAGTTTTTCAATATCTCTAATGGTTCTGGAGCTACGTGGACTAGAAGTTTTCATAATTTTTTTCCAATATGGCGGCCAACTTTAAAATCTTTTATGGAACACCCTGTATTTTATGTTGTTTTGAAATTCTATTCTACAAAATAAGACATTTTTGCTTTTTAAAGTTTTTCTATATCTCTAATGGTTCAGGAGCTACGTGGACTTGAAATTTTCATCATCAGTCCGAAAAAAACCGAAAACTTCCAGTACCACGTAGCTCTGAACCATTGAAAAACTCTCAAAAGCAAAAATGTCTTATTTTGTAGAGTAGAATCTAAAAACAACATAAAATACAGGGTGTTCCATAAAAGATTTTAGAGTTGGCTGCCATATTGAAAAATGGCGGCCATCTTCAAAAAATTTAAAAATGTATCCCTGAGTGAAACTTAACATTGAGCAAGTTCCAAATTTAAAGTGTGGTGTTAAGTCGTGTAATTAAAAAGTTAGCTATTGGATCACTTTAAAAAAACTCACCCGGTATATAATGATGCTTTTTGATAAAATCTATTTATTGTATTCAAGTATAAATGAGTATATTCAATTTTATTCTTTATATCAATAAGAATATTTGGAACACATTACACTATCCAGCCAAAAATGTCTATATCTGAAAAAAATTATTGCTAATAAACGTTAGAAAGGACAAAAAATACTAAGCTTATAAAATTAAACTTGTAATACCTGAAGCCTTATAAAAATCATTTAATGTTATGAATTAGACAAAAAATTTATGTTTTGATTGCTAGGTTTTAGGTACAAAATATTTATATAGCGTGTTTCGTGACATAAGATTAAAAAACAAGGAACCAACAGTCGGATATGGTTACAGAAAAACACAAGAGTTAGATTTCCTCTTCATCAAGGAAATGTTGTTTACAGTAGACATATAACAGCTGTCAGTGTTCCTTGCTATGCCACAAAAAACAACGGGTATATAGAAAATTCTTTGGAATATATCTTTTCGCATCGTGGGAGAATAGTACAGAAATGAACTTATAAGACTGATTCTTGGCTGAAGTCAACAACAAAAACAACTGTATTCCTCTGCTCTATTCTACTTAATTCTGTTTTAATGTGGTTTGTATAATTTTTGTACTGTAATGTGTGTTGTTGCTAGACCAATTTTAAATTACTTCTAAATGTAGGAAGCTTTCAACGAATGGATTCTTCCACAGGCTCTGAATTTCCAAAGTTGAGATGTTTCCAAAGGCAAGGAATTCTCATTAGTCATGTGTTAGAAAATAAAAAAAGTTTTTATGTTCTAACAATAATATATTTCTCAAATATAAAATCTTTCTCAATTTTATATTTCTCCTCTCGAATGAGAGCCTTTTGACGAAGGTCTAGTATTAAAAGGAAATGAACTCAAATTGGTTACAAAACATCCAGGTGCAGAAATAATGTAGGGAAACCAGGAACTTCCATGCCACTACAGGCGAATAGTTCTCGGAATCCAGGACCTCAGATATCTGAATGTGTCAGATATCTGATACATTCAGATGAACACGGTATATTTGGATTTTATTGTACAACCACGTTGACACTATAAATAAATATCCTAAAATGTATTTACAAAAAGGAGGTGTTTTATAACGCATATATTTTAGAAATATAAAACAGATATAACAGATTAATAATCACAGAGGAGCTCAATTTGAAAATGCCACAGTAGAATCGTAACGGTAGAGGGAGTTATACTACATTTTATTTTGGGAAAGTTATATTTTCTTTGAAAGGAAGTTATTACAAATTGTTATCTTCCACAAGTTGTTCACAAAGACCAATAAATTAGTGTCCTGCAAGGTGATATACTGGAAGCTACAAAAGATTAAAGTGTTTTCAACATTAAACTTTCCGTTCAGGAAATCCTATCAACTTTTATAAGGAAATGATTTATACCAAAACTTGCCTTCTTTTTACACCAATTTAAACATCTATTGTTGTAGCAAAACTGATTTCTAATGTAGATTAAGTAAAAAATATTCTATTGCACCTCGCAAGGCGCTGTAATAATACGCTAAGTGTTAATATATGTATGTAGTAAAAATTACGTTTATTAATGGATTATATGTATATATGTATCAATGACCAAAACTCATCTTCTGTCTTTTACGACATAAAGATGAGGTGATCAACACTTTTTATCAATACTAATATCAGGTCTTAAGGCCCTAATGTCCTGTTCCAAAAGAGATATCTTCTCAACCGACTAAATAAATTTCGTTTTGTATTAGATGCCCGTAACAGATGTTCGAAACAAGCATACTATGAAAATAGAAATACACTAAGGAGACGTTATCAAAGTTTACAAATTAACAACTTAATGCTCTTGATGATTTTGCTGTTCAATGGCCCAGAATCTTTAGTAAGAACCACTATCCCTCTCCCGGGTTACCTTACGACTTAGTGTAGAAGTGGTGCGGTTAACCACTTTTATCTCCTGCTCTACTGTACTCACCTTGATATGTCGGCATTCAAGAATTTAACAAATTAATTCCAGGATTAACTCTTTTTAATAATTTCCCATCCTGTATACTTGTACCAAGATGTTGATAATTAGGGAACATGCTATTGGAATAAATTTAGTACACAATTCAGAAAAGATATTTTTCATTAAATACATTTCGTAACTTATAGTGTTCAGCAAAATTACAGATATATTATACATGTAAATATCCTTATTAATTTTAACAATGGTATTTGCTCCGCCGGGACTCAAACATTGATATCTCACTGTGATAACTTTCAACACGTAAGAAGTCTGTAGTGTAGTGATAACATGCTCGCCCGGCAAGTGAGAGATTTGGGTATATACATACGGTGGATGTATGAGTGTGTGAATAGTATTAATAATGCATTAAATGGTTTTAACTCGTAACTGGATCGAACTCGAGTAAAATTTATTTACTAACTTTGTCTTTACAATCTGATTTACACTACTAATCAAGAACACTCTGTACTAAATATTTAAAAAAATGTACAATTGAAAAGGTATTACAGGAAATAAATGTAGTCTAATGCAAATTTAAAATAATGCAATATTTTATGAATTTTTTCACTAGTATTATATTTTCATTTTATTGTTATTTCGACAGAAGAAATCCTCTGCACGAACCTTTTTTCTTGATCGTGGCAAAAGAGAAAAACAAACTATGATACTGGTAAAATCTTAGACGGAACTAGATTGCAAGAGCCGTAAGTAGAATCTTCTTCATATATTATGTAATATTATATTGTTCGGAGCCACAAAGCAAACTCAACTGTAGAGTCGCAAATATAATCTATTCAGGTCGGAAATGCTAATACACGCGGATAACTCGATCTAAGACCCAGTCACAACTCGCTTAACCTCTGATTCTCTTAATAATTAACAATGAAATAAAATATACCAGATATACCGATCCCGTTTTAAAATATAGGGCTCTTTCATGGCATATTTTATGTGTTATTATAAAAAAACTTCTATTTTGAAAATTCCATGGGTAACTATTAATTTATCATAACGTACATAAATTTTTCTGAATAAACCAATTAAGTGTCTCTTATAAGAAACACTTTTATGGCTAAAGTTTTGTTTAAGATATTTTAAAGTTGTATAAATTTAATCATTTATATTCATATTATATCTGACACGGACTATGGCTATATTGGTGGTCTATATTGGTGATCTACAGACAACAATTAATTTCTTATCATTTGGTTCAATATATTTATTATCAATCATTTCTTTGGTTCAAAAATAAATTAATAAAAAGATAATTCATTTGCTCAGCTCAATAAATGCAGAAAGCTTCTTCGTGTATTTACAAATCCATTATTTCATGAAATATGAACAGAAATATAAATGAAATTAAAGAGTTTTTGTTTCATAATACTAATTACATTATAACAACAAAGTTGTGGAGGTATGTGTACAAATTAATTATTATTATTATTAATATAATATAAATATTATATTTATTTATTATATTATCAAATACTTTAGCAAATTCATCCTAAAGTCAAGGTTCAGGGAGTGTTGCGTTCAAGGAGGTGATCCTGTTGAAGTGTCTTGCTAACTTAAAAATCGGAATTTGTATTTAGAAATTCATATTTTTTGATAGGCCAAGTTTCAAATACCTAATAAAGTTTATAATATTCAAAATGGAAAGAAAAATAATATATGATGTTGAGTATGAGGTTCATAGGCTCAGATGTACATTATCCAGCTTCATGTAACTACCAGGAGTCTAAGAATTCCAAATATATTACAGTTTATGTTTATTAACACATGTAATATTTATATTTTATTACAGCATATATCAAAGCTAATAATATTCACAATTTGTACACAGCGATGAATAAACTCCTATAGTGTGAGTTGTCTTTGCAGATAACATCAGGTATTACCCTAGCATGTGTTCTTTCTTCAAAATAGACATAGTTTCAATGATATTGAAATGTAATTAGAAAGTATAGTTAAATTAGTAGGTACTTAATCGTGTTGCTTATTAAAATAAGCAAAATTATATTTGTGGTCGATATAAATTAACCAAAATAGTACAAAAAATTATTCTGAAAATGTCATACATTTATATGTTTCGATAAAAATTACAAGTAAATCAGCCATTTTGCCAATTTATTGTAATGCTAATGTTTCAATTTCATTTGAAACTGAACTCCAAGGTATCAGCTGGAATAATGTCAATGCACATGACATTCCATTCGTGTTTTCTAATTTTTTTTATATTCTAATAGTTCCAATCTTTATTTAGTATTGAAGTTAATGTAACAATTGTAATTAGATGTCCTAAATAAAGACCCCATTTAGAGTTTTTTAAATTATTATAAACAGCGTTTTAATGTTATTACTTACATGTACATACATAGTGGCGCATGTCAGTTACCCCCAGAAGAGAAATTTAAATGCAGTATAGGTAATTGAATAAAACAATTTTTGGCAAGAAAACAAATTCATTATATGAAATTACTTACATATTACCATACAATGTTATAGCAGTTGTTCGAAATGTCCACCTTGATTTTGTATACACTTCATACAACGACTGAGAACAAAATCATAAATTTTTTAGCAATAAAGGTTTATTGTTATTACCAAGTTCCAATACATTTCTAATTAGGTTTCTGAGTTCGTCAAGATTTTGCGGTTTTGGAGCATACACAGTCTCCTTTATAATACCTCACAGGTAAAAAATCACATATGATCAGGCCTGGCGAGCGCGGAGGCCAATCGAGTATATCACGGCGACCAATCCATTCATTAGATGTGTTATTTAAAAATCTCGAAGTTGGATACCGAAATGTGCTGGGGCACCATCTTGTTGCCAGATGAGCGAATAAATATTGAAAACAGAATTTTTTCTAAGCTCGGGAACTACTACTTCTTGCAGCATTCGTAAGTAACTTTCTGAGTTAACATTTCCTTGAAAAAATAAGGACCAATCAATGCAGTAATACGTCCACGAAATACCTCAAAATACTATATAACACCAGGCACAGTTCTGCTTGGAGTTCTACTTGGATTTCGTTATGAGGATTTACATCTGACCAGTACACGCAGTTATGCCGATTAACGAGTCCATTTAGTTTGAAACATGCCTCATCACATCACAATTGATAAAAAAAATTTGGATCAGCCTCTGAGCGGCTAATTATTGTCTCACAGAATTCCAATCGCCTATCGGAATCATGCTCGTGGAGTGCTTGGAGTAAAGATGGACGGTATGGCTTAAATTTTAATTGCTTCAACATTCTTTGCACGCTTCTTCTTGATATTTCTAGTTCAGCAGATGCCTTGCGAGTCGATTTACCGGGACTGGCTACAAAAGCTTGAGCAACTGTCTGCATGTTTTCTTCACTGTAAATTGATCATGGACGACCACACTTAGAGGCATTTAAAACGCTTCTTTTGTTTTCAAATTTCTTATTTAACTTCCGCATATACTGTTGAGTGGGTATCGCGACACCTTGATATTTACCACTAAATTCTTCAATTATTATAGAAGTATTTTCATTATGCTTCCTACACAACTGAAGGATATAAACTCGTTGTTGGGTTGTAAATATTTTTAAAACACACACAAACAAATAAGAGATGCAAAGAGCGTTACTTTACACTAGCCAATGGAACAGACAGCAATGAACTTAATCCGTGTAGCAGCCAACTTAAGATTGTTACCAACCAATCGAAACAAAATATCCCAATTTATGGGGAAACTGATATATGCGCCACGCTGTATTTATTTGTTTGTGTTAGTTTTGTTTGTTAACACTGTAGTTGTCTTTAATAGCTCCACTTAAATGTTTTAAAATTACCTTTATAATACATGAAAGACCAACATCTGTGGCTTTAACACAACACCAATGTCCAAGACGTTGAAATAAAACCACTGTCTCAGATGTACAGCCACTTGCATTATCATACGCCACTCGAGAGTGACATATAGCCTCGTTAAATTTCCTCTTTCAGAAACTGCTCCCCACTTATTATTAAAAGGCTGATGTCGAAGTTACAACATATATTTGGCGCACACATAGGCTTAAAACGAGAACAGTCACAAAAATTATCCACCTAATTGTACGGCACCATTAATGTACATACAGTTTTAAAACATCGTGTCAATTGCAATGAAAAGCAATACCCAACAAGACCTAAGGTTACTAAGGTACTATCTGTTGCCCATTGCGTCTAACGTGCGATTTATTATGTGTTCTGTGTTATTGTGTAGTACGATGGATTCATGTGCGTAAGTGGGCATACATCAGGTAAATTTTATTTCAGTTTTAATTCATAAGAGTATCAGAATTTAATCTGGCTCATATTATGTTTTGCACGTGTAGAAGTAATTTTTATTTTAAATTAAGTATTTGATTATTATTCTAGATATTATTTGATACTTTATAGTTAGTATAAAAAATTACACTACTGACAAAGCACTGTGCAATTAATATTTTACAGAATTTACGTGTAAAACAGATGTTTCAGCCTATTTGTCTATTTCATATGAACGTTTCGAAAGCTATTTGTTTTCAGTTTAATTTTGATTATAAAAACTAAATATAAGCTTTTTTCAGAACTTCAAAATATTCCAGGTAACCTTTCACATACTTTTCTTCTTAAAATCCTTCCATGGATGTAGACGAATATTGTACGACAAACATTAGCCGAGTTGGTCTAGAATGTCTCCAGATTAGAGCTTAGAAACATATTTTGTGATTAATTTTCATTCATTCATTAAGATTAATAATCAGTGGACGTTAAAAAATGAACCTAGATTAGTATTTGGTGCCGCATGCGTTACATGTTAAAATGTTATAAGATTGTATTCTGTTGACAAATGTATTTATTTGTCCATTTTGTCGCTGCATTCACGGTTACCCTATAGAGCAAGCAAACATGTTTGATAACAAAACATCCCACAGAGTGATACTCTCCAACCTCGATATTTATTGTGCATATGTATGTATATATATATATATATATATATATATATATATATATATATATATATATATGTGTGTGTGTGTGTAAAAGAAATGAATATTTCTGCAAAATGTAATATGTCAGTTCATTCTGCAGAAGGATTAACAGACAGATATTCATCCACTTGAAAGCTCAGCTAATACAAAAATTTCTATATCTTTACTAGTATATTACATTAATTCCAATATTACATTCTTAACATTACCCAAAATTTGTATGCTGTGCTCCAGAAAAATCAAGTTTTTGCGTAGCTAACTGTAGCCAAAATATATAACTAAAAGTATTAATTAATACTTTCAGTCTAATTTACGATACTCAATATCAGTAAGACCGAGGCCTGTGTCAGTAGTCTTTTCGGGTATTTTGTTATTTTTTGCCAAGTAATGTTACACTAGTAATCCACCATAAACTTTTTTAAATAAATTTATCAAATTCAATACTATAACGGTTAAATAGAGATAAAAGTAAAGATAAGATTCGATTTTTGCTCTGTGGCATTATGGTATTAAAGAATATTCAAATGTCACAACGTTTATATTTCAAGGAAGTCCAATTGCCAGATGGACACTAAAATAAAGTAGAAATGTCCAGTGGTATCAACCACATATGTTGATATGAAGGGGAGAGATATCGGCTATCGGAATTATTGATAAGCCATAAAACCTTTCAATGTCCCGCACATTTGCTGAAATTGGTACAGGGACAGATCTTTATCCGCTTTAGGATGATATAGCTTATCGAATTTATGCTGCCAATTTGAATTTCGATAAGCAATGAAATATATCTTTAGAAAAATGTATTACATTCCTATAACGCTAACATTCTTACCTTGTTTATCACGCTGCAAAAATTATCACAGGCTATAAATATGAGTGTCTCCAACAACAATCAACAACAACAACATGTCTCTCGTGTAAGTACAAAACAAAATTGTTTACATTTCGTACGTAATTTTAACATTTATTTTTCAATATTGCTGGTTTGTTTACGATTACATAAAGATTCAAAAGAAATACATATACTGTATTTAAAATCTCTAAATTTAAATGATATTAATGTATAGGGTATATTGTATACCTCTTTTATGTTGAATATGATTTTAGTTCGCTGTAAAAAATTCCATTAATTATTATTTATAATTAATAATGTAAATATAAAAAAAATTAAATAAAAATTATATAGTGGTTTTTTATTGTAATAAAATAATACATTTATGTTTAAATTTGCATATTCTAGGGTCAGGACAGCAATGGTTCATGTTTATAAAAATAACACATATCATGGATTCAATGCTATTCCTACAGGTGCTTGTGAAGTTTGATTTAAGGCATGCAAATAAAAATTTGTATTGTAATTATTAGCTTATTTCCTGCCTAAACTACACTTCACTAATACTTGTTTAAATTTCCTGAGCTTATGATCCAAATTAGGGAATTCTATTTAAAAAATGTCTTGTTTAATACTATGATTATTTAAATCACATAAATATAATATTATAACAATTACCAAACATCAATCTATCGAGTAAACCTACTATTATATATACTTCAACCGCTTTTGTATAGGACATAGAAATCTGCAACTTCAAGAAATTTCATTTTAGTTTCAAATTGGACATAAATATATATTTTATCATTCCCTTGCAAATGTTAATATATTTACAGAATACGAGATGTTATTATTATGAACACTGAACTAAATACTGAAATCTAAGTTTAAATAATTAATATCAGTACTGTAATAAACACACAAAACACAGCTCTTTGCGGACTTGGTTAACTTAATGACTGCGCTGTGTTAGTTTTGGCAAAAGTCTTATACGATAAATTTAACTCTCCCTACGTACGATTTGCGTTTTATTACAGGGCTCCATTACAATATTTTACAAAGTTAGAAGACCGCCAGGCCGCTGTCTAACATCGCATCCAGCACGCCACGTACTATCTGAGCCACAGTAATCCGGCGCCAACCAATTTTACACTTCAAATCCTCACGTGGAGGCATCCTCACTCAAACGATCTTCAACTTTGCCTCCTTATTTAGATCCTAACATTCTTACACAGTTTCTTATCGCATTTACGACTGGTCTAAGGCTCGCTCTTTCAAACTCCTGAAGTATCTTTAATTTTTACGATGTTTTTGAGAGCACTTTATACCTTTCTTGCTTGTGAAGGTTCTGCAACAGTTTAAATAGGTAATATATTTTAATATTTTTTATGTTTGACTAAGGAAAATGAGTACAACTAATTATTAGTTAGTTTAAAGTTCTAAAAAATGTATAGCTTTAAATAAAGATGAAAAACTTTAGTCTAGTAACTAACATTCCCCAGAGGGTTCAATTCTGGCTAGTTTACACTTTCCAGTTCAACCCACACTGGGTACAGCCAAAACTGAAGTGTCACTTAAATCACTAACCGCAAATGTGATGCGTAAGGGTAATTCGATAGGTCTAGTCTACTGCGGGAGATTGACCGTTGGAGTTGTTAGGGCTCGTTCCCTAAGAGTCAAATGTTCTGGGCAGGTTAGACATACAGGTGTGCCACCCCTGCCTGTTTTGACTGTAATGGCTGGTTCAGAGCTGGCTTTCTCTTCTTTCCAGGGGACATGACTTGAGATTAGTGCCCTAGAGTTTTCCTCATGAATCCCGACAGGAGGCGACCCCTACCCCCAACATTACCTACCCAAAATATTCTGTCACTCCGGAAACAGCCCAAAGGTATGTATATGACTAGCAATTTTCTAAACTTCTTGCCCTAAATGATAAAAACTAACGTGACACTAATATGTATCTTCTGTTTTGATAAATAAAAAATAAAATACTCATGCTGAATATTATAGAAAGTTAGAAAAGAATGTGGACAGGAAGAGGGAAGTTGAATAAAGGAATTATGTCATTCACCCAAGCCGTTTTCACCTGCCGCATACATACACAGCGTGATTCGGCTGAGCAGTCTCATCCTCCCAAAGGACTGTCACACGATCGACGCTCTTTACATTTAATTAATAATGCATAGCTGGGCTTTGAGACCTTCAGTGTGTCTATAGATCGAAGTGATAAAATTACGCATTGGCTTAACAGTTCTATCTGATACACTTGGGATCTGTAGTACGTGATTCATATGCAGGTAGTGAGGCGTCTAACGCTGTGATAGCGTTCACGCTGTAAATTATACGCAATAAAGTGGTTAAGGGCAATGAAACTTTGTCACAAGGTCGACACACTATCTATTTTAACATGTAAATTTGACAGTAGTCGACAGCACATTTCACACTCAGAGTGTTCTAGGATAAAAAGGGTACGAAATATTCAATTAGACGAAATTTCACACTTTTAAACGGTTGCAAGACTTCATAAATTATATTAAACGCCGATTAATGGGGGTTTTGCAAATGTCTGCACATTTGCGTTACTTAATTAGCATAGATTTTAGAATATAAAATGGGCAAAGGCATTTGCTCAGTTATAAATTGAGCAAGAAATGTATCCCTTCAAGTATTATTTTGGAAAAATTATCTAAACAATGAAATTAAATTGATTTATACTTATATTGCAAAGAAATATAAGTATAAAAATTGTAATTTCATATGAATCACGTCTCTCTGACGTATTCAGGCTCATTTAAATCCTTTTTTGTTATGAAATACCCAACATATAGCTTAATGAATATCTAATATTATCAGTTTATTAATAACTTATTTGAAAATTGTTCGTATTATATTATGGGCTGTGTTTAATGTAATTATGAATAGTAATTTATTACTGTAAATCTTAAAAATTTAAAGATGTTCTTTTCAAATTTGGAACTTAACAAGCATTTGATACGAAAAACGTAATTAGAATATCAGTCTCCCATTTCAGAGTGAAATAATAGTTGCACCTATGGCGCTAAGACTGTTTAAATATGCATCTCATTCTGTTTTGACATAGAGCGTATAACATATTCACACGTATAAGTTACGTTTATTTCAAAAGTAAGCTTATTTAATTTATTTCCGTGTGTAATTTCGTAAGCACAGATTTATAAGTGCTTATCCTTAAGCATTCTTTTGGATTTATTATGTATTCATATTATTGAGCTGCTTTTCAGGTTTGTAAATTGTGTTGCAATGGTACAGTTAGTTACAAAGATCTAATTTTTAATCTACTTCATTGTATAATCCTTGCATAAGTAGATCATCTAGCGCCCTTAAGTGGTTTTAACTTTCTTGAATTAAGTTATTACTATTGGAAAGAAACTTTGTAATAGTATATTTCAATACTTCGTTATCCAAGTAATGAACAAGTAGGTATACTTAAATGGACGGAGTTGAAAACCGTTAAACACATCTATGCGGTTGAAATATATCAGTTTGAACTGTATCATAAACTAATGTTTACCTTACAAAGTATCAAAAGGAACATTCTTAAAATCGTTGTTATCCGTCCTCTGTGCCATAACGATTGATAAAAAATGTCCCGGAAACTTCACACTTCGTACACAGTTTCCTCTTGGTACAAAGAATTTGAACCAAACTTAGTACAATCATATAAAATTTGATCTTTTGGTACATTTACTTTGCTTCATTGGTTGGGAAGGCATCGGTTGGGTTCTTCCAGATTTTTCTCTACTCCGTTGAATCCCTTCTTCATTTTGTTCCTAGCGTAGCAAATTAAAATAAGCAATAATGCATTTTAATTCTCAAATGAAAATAATTTTAAGTTTTATCTTTTAACTGTACTTACCTACTTATCAAACCATATTTATAAATTTACACGTCAAGAATTATATTTAATCAAATCACTCATTACGACACTTTGGGAACACGGTTAAGGCCATGTTGATTCAAGTGCACTTTATAGATTTTGAATCACACAGAGAATATCCTAATACTTAACATACTATTCAGTATGTAAGTAGTAATTAAATTAAAAATATTTAATTAAGCATACAGATTTTTTGTACAAAAATGTAAATTGATTGAACTTTTACATGTAAAATTGACTGATTTTGAATTTAATAAAATATCCCAATAATCTCGTTGATCACGTTTATTTTGTAATCAACTTTTTATGTTATAGTTATAATTATATACTACTATTGGGGGTTTTGTAAATATTTCGAGGTTTTTTTCATAATTGGAACAATAAGTTTTAAAAATACAAGCAATAAAATATTGAAATAACTCCCTACTGCTAACGTAAATGAGACAGTGAATCAAAATACAAATATAGGTGGCAGCCGAGGAGGGTGTGATAACTTACCTTCAGATCCGATACTAAAGTTATGTTTTATTCACTATTCTTTATGTCTTCTGCCTCTTAATATATTCTATTCTTTTTGTTCTCGTAGAATATTTCCGGCAATGGCACATGCAAAGGTTTGAAATCTATGATGTGTTGAGGCTGCAAGCAATATTTCTTATACCTCACTTACACGGATTGGTTTCACTTTGTCGATATACAAGTTTCTCATCCGCCTTAAATAAAAATTAAATACCTGCATGTTCGTTGTAATTAACCAAACATAGGCATGTATTCCATTAAATACTTAATAATTTTCCTTTATAGTAAAGATTGTTGGAAAAGTATTAGCTATTAACTGCTACAAAGACTGTATAGTTAATTTTTAAATGCACTTTTATTCCAATATATCGTATTTGATAGTTGAATAAATTTTTTTTAACGAGACCTTTTAGTTTTTGGTATTTTTAGAAAGTAAGTTTAATCCAGTTTTAAGAATTTTACTTAAGATCCGGCTTTAGTGAACGGAACTCGAATTTTACCTTTTAAGAAAAACGTAAACTTCAAACATTTACGCCCTTATTTTTGGTAATGGAATTATGTATGATGTTTTGTTTTAAATACACTCGTATACTTGATATTATTAAAGCACCTTTAACATTTTCTTGTAAATTTATAGTTTAATTAATTTATTACAATTGTATTATATGAATTATCGCCTTAAATGATATTAGATTGTACAGTTCAAACAATAGTAAAAAGCAATAATAAAACTAATTATTATTTTTCAAAAAATAATTTTGAAATAAAAAATTAGAGTTTTGTACATAAATTATTGGAGAGATAATCAGATAATTATTTTAATTATTTGGAAACGCTAAATGTGCATATGTAATTATGAACTTTGCATAGAAATAATACAAATAATATATGAAAGAAAACACGCTTTATGTAATAACATTATTAAAAGTTCTCAATGTTCAATATTTAAAACTTCGTAATTTGTATTTTGATAGCAATGATATATTTTTTCTTATGGATGTTTTTAACTTTTTATAGACAGCAAATACCTTTATTTTAAGGAATAATATAGCTATTAGTTTTATAATATGCACTTATAATATAAAAATACTTTTATGGAAGTTTCATTATTGCAATAGATAGACTAATATTTAGTGCCATTTACAAATAATACTCTTAAAATATACGTTTATTACATTACAGTTACTGTACCATTGTACTTAGACAATTTTATCAAGTACACATATTACTTTTTTACTGTGACTTAATTGAATTTTTTTTAAAATATACAAAGTTAATTTATTTTTAAAATAAAAAATAAAGGCTTGGCGATATAAATTATTTAAAGCCACTTCCGTTTTATTATAACTTATACTGTCTGTGGTAAGTAAACTAATTAAGACTCGGCTCATGACCAGTCCTCGGTTATACCACACCACTAATCCTATTACAGACAACAACGAATGAAACTGGTTTGTGCGAAACTGGCATTACTTCATTAGTCTAATTTCATAAAGGGGGAGTGTGAAATCCGTTAACGAGTCTTTTAAATTGTATGGGAAGTGATAATTGCAAATATAATACACTATATAAACATTTTAAGTGACGGATTATTCACAGTACTTATTTGTAAGTTTCTCAAACACATTTTGGACGAGTTTACTTTATTTAATGTTATGTCTATATGGTAAGGAAGACAAATTAAATACATGGCAATTCTATCACAATTCGGTGTTTTTGTTTTTATTTTGAACCTATAGACTAGATATTTTGAATGGAGCTTCATCTCAATGTAAGGAACATGTATGAAGTCGATGTTGATACATTTAATTCCATGTGATTTGCTTTAGAGTTAGTAAACATTTTGATATTGGTCTCTTATGGTTAACTAAGATGCCAACAATAAAATTGCATTATAAGACATTTGCAAGCAAATGGAGTACAATCATATTATATTTTAACATTAAAATTAACATTTTAATCTTTAGTCTAATGAAATGAGCAATAGATTTAAAATTTTACATTCAACTTAAGCGAAGACTGTTTCGCGACACTTTGTTGTCGTATACTTCCTCCTTGATTTAAAAACTGGGAAGCTTTCAATATGCTTTAATAGCATTTTAAGCCGAGCAAAATGGAATTGAGATTAACGAAACTTTGAAAGATTACAAGACACAGCAGAAGTTTCACACGGGTCTAAAGTGCGAAGTTCGGATAATCTGGTTGGATTAAAAAATCATATTAAATATTTCTTCGTGTAAAATACCATTTATTCCAAAATTATATTTGTTTTATATTTGGAAAACATAACTTCAGTAAACTGAGTCATACCCTATTGCACCAATGATATTAAATGTTTTAGAAGAAAGAAGTACGGCCAAACAAATCTTAAAATCTTGCAGACCAACGTGACTTAGGACAGCTAAAAGCTAAGCTTAGAAGCAGTAACAGTTTCCATAATAGTAATTTACTGATTTCAACTAAACCTTTATGCACCATTCATAGAAAAAATGGTAGCCAGGATAGGGAGAATCTGAGAGTTTTCCAGCAGAATCCCCATAGACTAGGGATTTTGTACGCCGGGAGCTCCAGTGGCTACCAGTGGCAAATATATTCTAGAGACAGTCGGCTTCTAGAATATACAACTTCTAGAGCTTTCAAAGCGCCGGGACCCTTCTAACTTAAGCAAATTTTTATATTTCTCTAACGATTCTTTGAAGCCTCATTGACCAAACAAAGCGCTTTTACAGTATCAGGCCATCTTCTTATTTCTTAAGTTTATAACGTTTAATCGGGTCACTAGGGATAGATTATAAAAATATTATAACCCTAAGACACCGGATAGAAACAGTCGAGAGGGGTAAAATCCAGGGTTCGAAAGGGAGAGGTAGTTTCCAAGTTTTCAGCTCCAGAACCGAAATTTAATGTGAAACCAAAAGCCGAAGCAAATACAGCAACCGATTGATCAACGGATCAACATGCTTTCATCAATAGCAGACCCGGAAACGAAAGGGAATAAAGGGAAGGCGTCAGCATTTGCTTTAGGATGACTGTTCCACTACCTAAACGTCCCCTAATACGACAGTTGTTAGTTCAACTGAAGCTCGAAACAAGGAACGCTGGAGCCAACTTACGTCAAGCGACCCAGCGGCAAAAAAAAAAAGAAACGATAGCTAAATAAATCTAAATGCGAACACTAAGTTCGCTCGAAATCACACTTAGCTCAACTAGAGCCCGAAAGTAAGGAACGCTGGTGCCAACGTACGTCAAGCGACCCAGCGGCCTCGAAAAGAAACGGTAAACTAAAATGTAAACACTACTAGCTCGCTCAAAAATCGCGCCTAGCTCGCCTAGAGCTCGAAAGTAAGGATCGCTGGGTGCCAACGTACGGTCACAATCGTCCCAGCGGCCCCTCGAAAAGAAACGATAAACAAAATGTAAACACTAGCTCGCTCAAAATCGCGCCTAGCTCGCCTAGAGCTCGAAAGTAAGGAACGCTGGTGCCAACGTACGTCAAGCGACCCAGCGGCCTCGAAAACAGAAACGATAAACTAAATGTAAACAATAGCTCGCTCAAAATCGCGCCTAGCTCGCCTAGAGCTCGAAAGTAAGGAACGCTGGTGCCAACGTACGTCAAGCGTCCCAGCGGCCTCGAAAAGAAAAACGATAAACTAAATAAAAGCTAAAATGTAAACACTAGCTCGCTCAAATCATCGCGCCTAGTCTCGCCTAGAGCTCGAAAGTAAGGAACGCTTGAGTGCCAACGTACGTCAAGCGACCAAGCGGCCCTCGAAAAGAAACGATACACTAAATAGTAAAACCACTAGCTCGCTCAAATCGCGCCTAGCTCGCCCTAGAGCTCGAAAGTAAGGAACGCTGGTGCCAACGTACGTCAAGCGTCCCGAGCGGCCTCGAAAAGAAACGATAAACTAAATGTAAAAACACTAGCTTCGCTCAAAATCGCGCTAGCTCGCCTAGAGCTCGAAAGTAAGGAACGCTGGTGCCAACGTAACGTCAAGCGACCCCAGCGGCCTCGAAAAGAAACGATAAACTAAATAAAAGCTAAATGTAAACACTAGCTCGCTTCGAAAATCGCGCCTAGCTCGCCTAGAGCTCGAAATTAAGGAACGCTGGTGCCAAACGTACGTCAAGCGACCCAGCGGCCTCGAAAAGAAAACGGTAAACTAAATAAAAACTAAATGTAAGACACTGGCTTGCTCGAAAAATCGCGCCTAGCTCGCCTAGAGCTCTAAATTAAGGAACGCTGGTGCCAACGTACGTCAAGCGACCCAGCGGCCTCGAAAAAAAGAAACGGTATTAAACTAAATAAAAATTAAATGTAAACACTTGGCTCGCTCGAAATCGCGCCTAGCTCGCCCACGGATTGACCGACGAGCTCCAAGATGAACTACGAAGCTTCGAATGGAACGCTGGTGCCAACGTACGTCAAGCGACCCAGCGGCCTCGAAAAGAAACGATAAACTAAATAAAAAACTAAAATGTAAACACTTGCTCGCTCGAAATCGCGCCTATGCTCGCCTAGAGCTCGAAGCTAAGGAACGGCCGGTGGCCAACGTACGTCAAGCGACCCAGCGGCCTCGAAAAGAAACGATAAACTAAGTAAAAACTAAATTAAATTACGCCTAGCCCGAAGCTTAGTGACCGCTGGTGCCAACGTACGTCTCAAGCGACCCATCGGCCTCGAAAAGAAACGATAAACTAAATAAAAATTAAACTAAATTTAACCTAGCCCGAAGCTCAGGAACGCTGGTGCCAAACGTACGTCAAGCGACCCAGCGGCCTCGAAAAGAAACGATAAACTAAGTAAAACTAAATTAAATTACGCCTAGCGTAGCCGAAGCCTCAGGAACAATGGTGTCAACGTACGTCAAGCGACCCAGCGGCCTCGAAAAGAAACGATAAATTAAGTAATACTAAATTAAATTAACGCCTAGCCCGAAGCTCAGGAACAATGGTTTGTCAACACGTATCTTCAAGCAACCCGAGTGGCCTCGAAAAGAAACGATAAACTAAGTAAAAACTAAATTAAATTACGCCTAGCCCGAAGCTCAGGAACAATGGTGTCAACGTACGTCAAGCGACCCAGCGGCCTCGAAAAATAAAACGATAAATTAAGTAAAACTAAATTAAATTACGCCTAGCCCGAAGCTCAGGAACAATGGTGTCAACGTACGTCAAGCAACCCAAGTGTGCCTCGAAAAGAAACGATAAATTAAGTAATACTAAATTAAATTACGCCTAGCCCGAAGCTCAGAACAATGGAGTCAACGTACGTCAACGACCCAGCGGCCTCGAAAAGAAACGATAAAACACTTAAGTAAAACTAAATTAAATTACGCCTAGCCCGAAGCTCAGGAACAATGGTGTCAACGTACGTCAAGCGACCCAGCGGCCTCGAAAAGAAACGATAAATTTAAGTAATACTAAAGTTAAATTACGCCTAGCCCGAAGCTCAGGAACCAATGGTGTCAACGTACGTCAAGCAACCCAGTGGCCTCGAAAAGACAACGATATACTAAGTAAGAACTAAAAAAATTAAATTACGCCTAGCCCGGAAGCTCAGGAACAATGGTGTCAACGTACGTCAAGCGACCCAGCGGCCTCGAAAAGAAACGATAAATTAAGTAAAACTAAATTAAATTACGCCTAGCCCGAAGCTCAGGAACAATGGGTGTCAACGTACGTCAAGCAACCCAGTGGCCTCGAAAAGAAACGATAAATTAAGTAATACTAAATTAAATTACGCCTAGCCCGAAGCTCTCAGGAACAATGGTGTCAACGTACGTCAAGCGAACCCCAGCGGCCTCGAAAAGAAACGATAAATTAAGTAATACTAAATTAAATTACGCCTAGCCCGAAGCTCAGGAACAATGGTGTCAACGTACGTCAAGCGACCCAGCGGCCTCGAAAAGAAACGATAAACTAAATAAAAACTAAATGTAAACACTTGCTCGCTCGAAATCGCGCCTAGCTCGCCTAGAGCTCGAAGCTAAGGAACGCCGGTGGCCAACGTACGTCCAAGCGACCCAGCGGCCTCGAAAAGAAACGATAAACTAAGTAAAACTAAATTAAATTACGCCTAGCCCGAAGCTTAGGAACGCGGTTGCCAACGTACGTCAAGCGACCCAGCGGCCTCGAAAAGAAAACGATGAAACTAAATGAAAATTAAACTAAATTTAACCTAGCCCGAAGCTCAGGAACGCTGGTGCCAACCGTACGTCAAGCGACCCATCGGCCTCGAAAAGAATACGATAACTAAGTAAAACTAAATTAAATTATAACGCCCTAGCCCGAAGCTCAGGAACAATGGTGTCAAACGTACCGTCAAGCAACCCAGTGGCCTCGAAAAGAAACGATAAATTAAGTAATACTAAATTCAGACTCTTCTTTACTAGTAATAGAATCTAATCCTATTCGTACTGATCGATTTTTCTTGCTACACTTTATATCTATAATTATATTCTGTTAGCAGCTTATAGTACGTAATGTCATGTACTTCTTATCCTATCGTATAGTGACTAAGGCAAGTTCAGGTTAAAGGGGTGTGTTTTGGCAGTAAATAAGTACCTACTTACTTGCACCTTATTATCGTGGCGTGTGTGGGGGCGGGCGGCGACTCCGACTCGACGACTTCGACTGCTAAAGACACCGACCGAAAGACAGTGACCGAGAAGACAGCGACCGAGAGAGCGAGGAAGCCAGGCACAGCGTACTTACGTACTGTAGTACTGGGTTGTCCGCTGTAAGGCGCTTCAGCCCTTGAAGCGAACACTCCGGCGGATGTATCCTGAAACTCCGTGTCTTACCCGGTCGAGCCATGGACCCCGCCAGCTGACGTCCTCCTGCGTTGATGAATGTTGGCTACTGGAGCAATGATTGTAGGGGAATAAAATAAAAATCATAACATGTCATTAAACTAAAAACATATTTCCTACTCAAAAAAATAAAAAATGCCTATTTAAACCCCCTGTAAAAATGACATGTTACAAGTTCCTACGCCCACTCTTCACAGGCAAAGCCAATATTTTAAGTCTGTGTTTGACCATTTTCCGAACAAAGGTGTCCGGTGAGAATTGAATGGAGAACTTATCCATCTCAAACTGGTACGCACGAAACTGGATCATAAAACAATTTACCTCCTCGTGTTGTCACTCCACTAATTCTCTCGAGTGTCCAATCAGCCTGGTCGTCCAACGTCATTTAGCCACTAGTAGCAATCGTTTTAGCTAGTTCTTCATGGTATGTTATTGAGTCTCGGTGCCTATTCTGTTTGTATATCCGCTTCCTTACGAAAGCAAGCAGGTTAAATGGGATGGCCCTGGCCATCATGAAGACGGCTGGTTCGGTGACAGTTCGATAAGCTCGCGTATCAAGCATTATGAAGAGATACTTCACAGCGCTCTCGTCTAGATAATTTCCCGGTCCACCCGGACCTGGATGACGGTGTTAATCCTCCATCTGGATAGAAGTACGGTCTCGTTCTCCATCACCAGAGTCAGTTCGTACTCATTCAGACCAGCACTCGCAGCATTATTTGATCGAGCAAGCATTGGGCTACTACGAAGGTCCTTCCAGTGATGACCACAGCAATATCGTCCGCTTATGCCACGAGGAAGTTTCTTTCAGGCATATCCAATTGGAGGATGCCGTCGCAGGCGATGTTCCACAGGTCTGATCCTACGATCGAATCCTGCGGAATCGTGCCGTGATCTCTTCCAGCGCGGCCCTTCGGCACTCGTATATGTCAACTGCCAATCCCTGAGATAGGTGTTAAGCATTCTCAAGAGGCTGAAACTTAGAAATATTCCGCAGAGCGGTCAGCATATCAGTCCATGTTGCTGATTTGAACGCGATTCGCACGTCCAGCGTATCCAATATGATTAGCTCGTGCGGTCGTTCCCATGCCGAGTCGCCATGAGAACTCGCCACAGACCTGCGCCACTGCCCCGCCAGTTCGAAAACCATTTTCACGGTCAGAAAAGCCAACATCAGCCTCGGTACTCGGTTTCAACAGCCACTCGAAGAGGTTTACTGCCATTACTTGTCTTGAGAAACCTCCAGAGAAGTTTCACAGGCACTGTATTTCTAAAGGTGAGATGATTCCGTAGGCAATTCATTAATCATAGGTTAAAACATCACAGGATTAATACCCTTACCAAACGAGAGCCTCTTGGAGATAAAGGTTCAATCTTAAAAACAAAACGAGCTCCAATTGGTTAGAAAATGTCCAGATGAGGAGATATTAATATGAAGCCAAAAACTTGCAAAAGGTGTTTCAAACTGTCACCTACAGCCAAAAGGTTTTGAAACTAGGAGCTTCCAGATTCCATAATCATGAATTTACTCACGATATAATGAACTCTATTAGAAAATCTTATCAACATTGTTGAATAGCACCTACTTTCTTCAATATAAGAACAGTTTCACAGTTTTGTTTCAATGCGAATTTCCATAGACAGTACAATTATAGAAACGGTAGAAAAATGCGATATACATTCTTGACAAATGAGCTTTTTACAAATTTTTATCTTCTACAAGTAGTTTACAAAGGGCATTAAATCAATGTCCTGTAAGGTAAAACACTGGATGCTACATAAGATTAAAGTGTTTTCAACATTAAACTTTACGTTCAGGAAATTCTACCAACTTTTAGAAGGAAATGATTTACACACAAACTTTCCTTAACCGCCTTTCTCCTACCCTATTTTAAAAATTTACTGTCAATGATATTTCATTGAATTTTTATTGAAGCTCTTTCATATGGATTAATAAAGACTATGCCATTGTATCCTGTAAGACTAGAAGTAATTCAAGCTTAAACATAAATATGTCGTCAAAATCATATGTTATGAATTATAAAAAGAACTCATGTTCATTGTATACGACATAAAAATAGAGTAAAAAATGGGAATTCCTTTTTTTGGAGGATATAATTAGTATTATAGTTAGTTATACGATCTGTGCTAGACAATACTCTGAAAAAAGAAAAAGTATTCATTAGTTTAAATCATGTAATAATATATTCTATATCGAACTTTTTACAAACAAAATAAATACATTTTGTATCAACCACTTGTTAGCGGAGCGTTTTTGAAGCTTACTATTTAGCAGAATGATTTATATTTATCGTAGTTATGTGATTATTATATTGTCATGTTATTACAGTTAGAACATCATATTAGTTTAAAATTAAACAGTACATTAGACTAGGCTATAAAGTTATCATGTTACAATATATTCTACACAGGTTGTTAATCGAAAAAATAAATACATTTTGTATTAAACACTTGTTGGCTAAGCGTTAGCGAAGCTTATTAGCAGTAAGTTATACTTGTATGGTAATATTATTGATATACAACTATTACCTAGTTATTAAAATTGTATGTTTCGAGCCCACAACTGTTTGGGCTGGAAACATGTAATTCCTGTCTGTCCACAAGATATCTAAAAATGGACTGAGCTTTTTGCATTGAGCTTCATGTTCATATAAGTAACACTGATTTTAATGACGGTGCCTACCACTCCATGAGATTTGACTGAGCGTTACCAAATATTTTTTAAAATCGTCTTATGGGTAATCATTATGGCAATGAGAAAATATAACAGTAAATAATCGTGTAAAAATGTAAATACAATCATATGCGACTTTAACATATGATATATTAAAACATGATGCTTATTTATATTAAAAAGAAAAATAATGCAATTAAAAAAGTCTATTAGTTTTCTGGGCACTGTCACGTTGCAGTACTCTCCATAGTTCACCAGAACTCTATTTTTTTTAATTCTGCTATGAAACCTTACTTAATTATCAATAATGTGAATGTATCATATGGCAAGATATCTTCACAAAGAGCTCATCTGCAGACTTTAAACTTTGCATGAAACTCAATTTCTACATACTCAAGAATGACTTCTATGGAGGTTTGTCCAACCATGGGATTAAGCTGAGCGTTATTGAAGCCTAGCACTCAGTAGGCTGACACCATTTCTCTGTTGTCCCCCCGGTTGGTGGGGGGGGGGGTTATAGCAATTTCTTTCTTTATGAAGTCTGCTGGTCTATCTTTCCCCAGGATGTCTCGAGAGTGGAAGTAGTTTTGCGTACAACATCAGAGAAACTGTTAAATACAATTATGGTGTGGTTATTCGCTTTTTCCTCCTCCTTTTTTATCGAACTTCACACATCGGCATTCCAGAATTTTATCAGAACCCTTTTAAATATTTGTTAATATATTATTCATGGACCAAAACTTTTATTTTCTATGTTATTTGGATTTAAATCATCAGTTGCCGCATTGAAAATTCCTTTTTTTTATTATAAAGTCATAGAAATAAATGATAGCACAGTTGTAAATCCTTAATTTTACCTGGTTTTAATGAGATCTCTTAATAGTTTTTCTTTTTACCTAGAACCAATCTTCTGAAAGCTTATTTGAACAGATAAATAAATTCTGTTAACATTAATAGTTGTGAAATGTAGAGAAATAAGTGTTATTACTTTTAGGAATTATTAAATGGATGTTCCAGCCTCTCTCGCCATTCTCAACATCGTCATGCATTTAAATGGGGCATTGAAGTACTAGTCAAGCGGAGTGCTTTAGTAATATTAAAACGTAATCGTTATTCAGTCTGTAAACTAAAATTCATTCAGAATTTTAATGCTTTATATAATTTTTTTTAACATATATCATTATGTTTGTAATTTATGTCATCCGATGTTTCAGATTATTTTAATTTCATACAGCGTTTATTTGTTATAGCTATTTATTAAAACTTTGTAAATAAACAAATTATGATATTACGTACTAGCACTTATACGCGGCTTTGCCCAAAATTTCTCTGTTATATTTCATGTATTTGATTAAAAAACTTCCTACAATTACTAGTTACAACTAGAACTATTTTATCTCCATGTGGATGAATGTCAAATTCGAATTCCGTTTTTTTCTTTGTGAAACCACTTTTAATATATTATAATGGGATCCTATAATATTTTGTTCCATCAGTGTTATGCAGTCTCGACAAAGAAAGTAATTTAAAAAATGATTAATAGGGGTTTATTTTTATTTAGACAGTTTGATTCTAAACATCATAAAATTGACGGATACAACATTGCAAACACAACACAACACATATATAACAACATTGCTTATATTATTAAGATTTAAATTAAGGTCAAGATTTTGTTTTAAGTGGTAAATTCATTTTAGTTTGTAGCTAATTTTGAAATGATTTTGGTTATGTTGAATTGCATTGTAGGCACACTTTTACCAAACAATATCAAACCAATCACTAGTTATTATTATTGTTAAATGTTTAATTCTTTGGCAATATAATCTTAAGAACAAAAGTACTTACATTCTGTTGAATAGTATACTTCCGGTGCTTTTATTCCACTTTGGGTATAAAGTGTAGAGTAGAAAATCCTAACATCTACTTTGCACATATGATTGTGCTTTTTTATTAGACACAAATTTGGGCTAAATCTCTTCACTGTATTCCAACTGGCTTTTCAGATAATGTGTTGACAAATTTACGAAGACCTATAGAACCGTGCAAAGACATGACATGAACTTTTCAAACCATCCCTATTTACGAATAATATTTACGATTAGTTTAATTGGAAATGTATGTATACTTAGCGGTTCCCCCGGCTTGCTGTTTTTTTACCCACGTTATTCGTTCTTTTGAAAGAAATAATATGTAAAGTTGATAATATATTGACTTTGTTTCCCAGTCTCGGTTTGCTGTATCTTTCTGTTTCCTTTGTTCAATCTAGAAATTATATCAATATTTGTAACTAATCTGCACCGTATTTCTCAACAATGACAAATGTACACTATGTCCCGTCGACGATTTTTTGCCATTAAACATTGCATTTAGTGGCTGGAGTATTGAATTCATTCCAAGTGGAATTCACTCTGTAGTTTTTCAAAATCTATGTACTGAGGGAATGATTTTTTAACTCATAATAGTGTCCTGTCCTTTATTTTTTTTTGTATTCAACCAGCTACTGAAAATATGCCGTCTTACAACGTCTAAATGAGCATTTTCAAATATTATACTTGTAAACTTTCACATTTTCGTTCATTAAGTCAATGTCTAGAATTCAATAATGCTCAGCCAATATTTTTTAATAGTTTTGTGTGAAATATGGCAATTTGAAATGCGAATATCTAGAGTAGACCTTTGATTTTATTACAATACGTTTAAAGTTTAAAACTATAATGTACAGGTAAAAAGAGTGCCATGTGCTTAGTACAGTATTATAATTGGATTATAGTCAAAATTAATGTAAGAGAAATCAATCAAAGTTAACCTAGACCAACTGTGTAGATGATTGCTTTACAATGAAATGATTCAATGGTAGTTTTAATTTATTACATTGTAAAAAAAGTAATTTATGTGATACCAATTACTACCCATATGCGTTTTAAAATATCAGAACTGTATTAAAACGTTTAATCGTTGAATTTATGAAAATAAGTCAATCGATTCAATCCTAATTTTATATTATTTCAGTAGTTAGTATTATTCACCTCCTCAGAAAGTATTGTGGGAATTGAATAGAAATTACTAAATGTATTCATTCATACATCAACAAAAATATCATTTCAAAATCCAAGAACATTAATATAAAACATAAACTGAAAATTCAAAGACATCTTGTCTTTTTTATTATGATAATCTACATATACAACACATTATATTGACATCAAAAGGTAAAATTGACGAAACACAAACAACGCAAAAAATATTTATGTGAGAAATGAGGAATTTATGTGATAATCAAAATATAACTAACACTTAACAGACACCTTTAGCTGAAGTTCACAAAAGAGGCTGAAAAGATTGCTTACATTTTAATGTCTTGTAGATATCAAATAAAACATTACTATCTGTATGTTTACATATTGTGCTTTTGAAGAATTTAAACGAATTAACGCAGTGGAAATACTAACAAATCACTGTTACAAAAACCACCTAAATGAAGAAAGCTGTAAATGTTTAGTTGGAAATTGTTATGTTAAATATTCAGCAGGTGCCGGAAACCCTCATTCATGGATCACCTAAACACTCTAAGCTGGGTCGAAGTATGACCAACGTAATGTTCTTAGTAATAGTATCACGGCAGTGTCAATACTGTTTCTTTGAAAGTCATTGATGTATGGAAATAACATTGATCCAAGGATGAGTTTTGTGACACTTCTCCGTGGAAGACCTTCCTGGAGGATCGACTCTTGCCTCTAGATAGGATATAAATCAAGCATTAAGATCATAGAAATCAGACTACTGTATTATACCGCATAGCCCTTAAAATAGAAGTTTCAGTACGATCATGTATCACCGAAGCTACAAGGAAAATTCCATACACATGTCAGACAACACAACCAGTAAGAAAGAATTGCCGTTCGACGGGAGACCTGGACGCAGGCAAGGGGGATTATTAAATAATATCTGAGCTAATTTGAAAATCTGACAACTCTGAAGGACAAGCTTGTCAACTAACTCTACGAGTTGCTTCTGTCCAAATAAGTAACGATATTTCAGCACATTAGTTCTGGAGTTTGAGGAATGTTCAAACCTCATTTTATATAGATATAACGCAATTTTTAAGGGAAGGTTAATAACGTTCTCTTAATAAAAGTTTCGGAAATTTTTTCCAACTACTAAAAATGTAGCTCTTAATATATTGAATGATCGTGAATTTGAATTTCATTTCCGCCATTTTTTTTACTGATTACACATCACACAACTAAAAATGTACTCTCTTCAATAGAAGTGTGTAACAATATAATTTAAATCAATGTTACTTTATTATTCTTCCTAAATTTACACATTGATTAAAAATTTATTCATTACTAAAACTGTTATTTTAATGCATACTACTAACATGGTTTAAAGATAGCCATAATTTTGTGTCGTTGATATTTCCATTTTAATATTTAGAATATTTTCTAGAATAAATTTATGATTTAGTTTTAGATAGTGAAAGACTCTAATTTCTAAGACATTGAAAGAAAACCCTACTGTCTAAGATGTACAGCCATTTACATTATGATATTCCACTAGAGAGTGACTTATTGCCTAGTTAAATGTTCTTTTTCAGAAACTGTTCCCCACTTATTATTAAAACGGCTGACGTTAATCTTACAATATATATATATATATATATATATATATATATATATATATATATATATATATTTAGAGTTAGTGCTTTTCAAAGCATCCTACGAGAAATGTGGCAGATATTACCGCCTTGTTTGTTTAATACAAGGTGAAATGAAATGAAATGAAATGAAAAATGACTTTATTAGAGCGAAGTTAGGACTATAAAGTCCTCTCTACCACTTAACCTCATAAAAATTAAAACTAACATATATATGAATACATTTATAACCTAAAACAGTCTATTTATTTACACTATATATTAAATGAATCTAAAATAAAAACAATCATCAATAATTAGTGTAAAACTATATACAAATTTACAATAATATCGCAAGACACACACTCGCAATTCATTCAACTTGCATGCAATAGCCCTAAGTACCGCACACCAAAGCCGCCAATCGCTATACCCCCTGAGCCCCCAGCATCAAGGCCCTGACCTCCGCCCCAAAGCGAGCGCGCTTATCGATGGCTCTGATGTTCACGGGTAAAGCATTCCACAATCGACAGGCAGAAACTGTAAACGATTTGCTAAAGGTAGTTGTTCGATGAATTGGGATAGATAATAAGGATGTACCCCTCCTTGTACTTCTTTCACTTATTTCAGACATAAATCGAAAGTTGTTTGAAAGATAACTAGGACAATTTGTTATTTTAAAAGAGCGTGCAACAGAATGAGTGAGTGATAGTCTCGAAGGTCTTTTAATTTTAAGATAGATAATTGATTGAATCTCAACAAAGAAGTTGTTGATATCATCGAGATTAAGGGTAACCGGTGAATAAGTGTTAGTCTTGCCAACTCCCAAGATCTTTTAGTTTCGACCACAACATTCTGCTAGATTGTTTTTTAGACAGGGAAGAGTAGTAAAACCTGATCTTGGCATTTCTAATTTGTTGTTGCACATTGTTCCTTAATTTTTTATATATGCAGCCCAGTCATCACGTAACTTGGACCGCTTAGCCTTAAGGAAAGCTCTATCTCTTTGCTTCTGGAGGTGTCGAATAAATTCTGAGATCCATGGAGCAGGCTGTTTGGTTACTCTTTTTGAAACAAATGGAGCGTGTTTATCAAGAAGACCATTCATTAATGAATTAAATTTTGATACCATAATGTCACATTATCAGCCGATGTGACCTCATACCATGGAGTTAGAGAAGCATCGATAAGCAGGGAATAAAGATTTCATTTTTGTAGTTTTGTATAAATCATAAAACTTTTTGGTTCGATCTTGGGAGTTCTTAGTTTATAAGCAAGAAAAATAAGATCATGTTTGGAAAGGCCAGGAGCAGGAAGTTGTCCGTGGTTGCGCAACCAGGGTTTTGGTCACAGACAGCAATGACATCAAGCCAGGTGTCGGCAGTCTCAGTGTGGTGAGTGGCTTGCAGAGGAAGTATGGTCATGTTACACGAGTAAAACATATTAATTAAAAAAGTTTGGTCATAAGTAATTGGTCCCCGAGTAAATCAGTATTAAAATCTCCCATCACAATAACATGACTGTAGTGAGCCAAAAAACACAGAAGATCATGTTCGAACTCAGCCATGTAGCCGAGGTGAGAAGCTCTGTACAAACAACAGCAATTAAAATGTGTGCTCACATTAACACAGACGTTCCAGAAACATGTATTCTGGCCGTCCATCTCTGTATGTATCTGATGATAGGAGGACAGAGACAAGGAAGTGTGACCCTGACGTACACAGCCACCCGCCACCACCTTTTGTGCAGGCGATCATTTTCTGTACAGATTAAAACCTGGAAGTTCAACACTTCTGTCACTTAGGTGGGTTTTCAGCCAGGTTTCTGAAATTAGAAACAATGTCAACAGGAGATAAGTGAAAAATGGAACGAAATTCATCAATGTGGCCATAAAGAGATTGAGCATTGACATGAGCTGCCTTTAAGAAGTTGGAGAAAGGAGTAAGAGATTGGCAGAGAAGATCCGGGAGGGCTGACGGAAGCACGCGCCGGCTCGGGGCAGCACCGTCAGACGCCAGCACCACAACACGCCGCGAGGCCCCGCGGGCCGCGACCGACAGACCGTGGCCGCGTCACTGTAGGCAACCCTTTCAGCAAAAACACACACACACACACACACACACACACACACACACATATCCTACTTCACCGTGTAGATTTATTGTACAAAACTTAAAACTAACATTATTTGTAACAAGTGATATACCAGAACACATAAGTGACACAGTACACTAAATAGATCCATCAGCTCAAATAAATTCAATCTGTAAACTAAAATATACACAATCATATCAATAAAGCTAACATAGTGTAATAATACACCACAGTCAACCCTCCACTTGCTTTAAGAGAATAAAATCACAATATAAACATATAAATTATAATATCATTCAAATCATACATAAGCAATACTATTTACAAATTACCACAAACTCGCATACACATATACATACATACATACACACATATATACACATATTATGACTGTAGATTATTGTGTGAGATTTAATAAAATATAGCATTTGTTTTGTAAAAAAAATGTTCTGAATGTTAAAAGAAAAATAAAAGTTATACTTATGAAATAAATTCATCATAAAATATAATATTTTATTACTCTAGTATACAGAAAATGGTAAATGGTGGAAATCTATTCCAAAAAAAAATCTTACTGTAAATTTGTATAGAACAATATAAATAACCATTACAATAAGATATTATAAGTATGTGTTTTAGAAAACGGAATATTTAGACTATTTCATTAGAAAGTACTATTGATTAACAAAATAAAAATTGATATTAATAAAATAATATTGAATATTATAAACTGATTATTATTTGAAGCATTTACAGAATATATTTGTATTATTAAACGAAATAGTTATTTTTATGATACTTTTTTATTTCATTTGGAATAAATAAAAATGTGTACATGTAAAATTAAAATTATACTTATATTCTTAAAAAAATAAAAAAAATGAAAGTATTATTTATATAATAATTTTAAGACCTAAAAATAATAAAAGCAACAAAGAAATTAAAACTAAAATAACTTTATAAATACAACGAACGATTTACTTGGTGCCTGTTGAATTCGACGCGAGGTCCGCCAGCCGAGTACCAACACCTTTCCTGCCGCCCGATCAACCCACAGAACACGACCATCCAGCGTCCAAGTGTTCCTCGGCCCGTGCTGACTACTGCCGCCCGGAACACCTCCATCCTGCGTGCGGTCAGATCTTCGCGGATGGTAACTCCTGAGCCCTTTAACTTCTTCTTCGAGGCATACACTTGCTGGCGCTGCCGGTAGGTGGTAAACCTCACAATGATAGGGCGAGGCAGCTGCTTCACATCGCTGTTTTGCCTGGGAATCGCCGCATCAGACAACTCCACACCCAGCTTCTCCCGACACAGCTCTACGACCAGCTTATCCGTGTCTTCGCCCTTGGTCTCCTGGATGCCAAAGATTCTCAGGTTATCCCGCCTTTGGTATTGTTCAAGATCGTCCGTCTTGTCCAGCACTCGATCCTCCAGCTCACCCACTCTTGCTGTCACGGTGACCACTCGTCATGCAGCCTCTTCATCTCTTCTTGGAAGGTAGCTAACGCAGCTCGTACCGCTACCTCCACGATGTCCTTTATTTGATCTCCGAGCGCTGAACAAGCTCAGTAATTACACTCGCGCTCGCCGACAGATAAGAGCTAACGCAACTCTCCACAGATACCGAGTCGAAGTCCTCCTCCCGTGTGTTTTTATTGGAGCTTGCCATTGTTGTGGATCCGGTCGAAGTTATCGCTGATGACGCTGATAATGAACGCTGGAAAGTAGGCTTACTCTTATCAGTTGTAGATAAGGGAACGGGTTTGCCCTTCGCTCCCGACCTCAGTGATGCGTGGCGACCGAAACATAAAATCTTTTTTTTATTAAATAATAAAACTCTTCGGCTAGTTTACCCGCAACTATTAAACACAAACGAAGTGGATGAAAATGCTTTAAAAACTGATATAACTTTAAATAAAAACTGTAGAGAAAAAACACATAAATTAAAGATAAAAGTAAGAGCCGATGAAACACGTGTTTCACATGCAAAGAGTAATCCCCTCTCCTCTATGTTATCCCCTCAGGTGAACTGACTGTATGCATAAGAATAATTTTCCTTTCATGATCGAATAATATACAATGAAAATAAATTCATTCCAATTTAAATAAAACCCATGCCCAACGTGCTTACTGGCTCAGGAGCTCACAAAACTCTAGAGCTTCATTTGTACTAAGATATCCAAATGGATGTGGATATAATCCATTAATAATCCAGTCCTTTTGTGTGGTGCACATTCCACTTTATAAGACTCAGTATTTATAACAAGTTAGGAATACACTATACTATGTATCGCATAACACGCTAAATCTGCAAGCAAAGTTTTTAATTAATAAATCATTTCATTATTGAGATGTCTTACGTACAGAAAGACAGCTGTAAAGACAAATCTTTTTTCATCCCCCAACACAAAAAGATAGAAAGTGTGGTAGTGTTTTTTGTGAGGGACATAGAAAACTTAAATAGTATAACCTCCTACTGTTTAAAGCCAGTTAAAAAGCAATATGTTTGTTCTTTAGTAGAGAGGCAGTTCTCTGTACACAATACATAAGCGGGTCGATACCAACTGGAGCTGATAATACCGCCTAGATATCTTATCACATGCAAGGCACCCCACCCTTCCGCTATCATTTACCTGTTCCTGACATGTCTATGCTCAATTGTAGTAAGAAAGACAATGTGTTTGATATTGTGATAAATTTACAGTTTAAATGTAAGTTCAATTACTCTGATTTACATATAAAAATTTAGTGTATCAGAATTCCAACTGTAGATCATTTACTTGATAAAAAAAGATTGTTTACCTTTTTTGTATTATTTAATTGTTCTTAGAAAACAAAATTATTGTTTAATCTTTTTCTTCGATAAATGTTTAACATCTTATTATATTTCGGCCTTGTTGAGGGGATTCACTCAAATATAAATATATATATATATATATATTATTATATATATATATATATATTGGAAACTGCAAGGAGAATACACTATGTCTCGCGTTATGAAATATTTTTTATATATTTTGTGATTTTCACGCTGCCATCCTGTTTATCCTCAAGTCAAATATAAACTTGCGCTTTAAGACTCAGCCGTATCCCTCAGAGTGACATGCACACATATTTTTTACATTAGTCAATGTCAGTAAGATCAGGACCTATCTAAATAGACATCTGGTTTTTTGGAAACTAATGTTGTAAATGTCAGTGACTTTAAAAAAATATATTTATTAACAAAATGTATTACTATAAAGGATAAATGGGAAAAAATAGAAGAATTTTTATCTTGGTTCTGTGACCTAATGATATTATTGAAATATTGTAATTTGAAAACGATAATATTTGAATTAAATTCAATCGAAAGATGGATACTTCAGTAAAACAGGACTGGCCAGTGGGTATCAACACATAAGTTGATATTAAGGGGAAAGATATCGGCTATCGGAATTATTGATAAGCCATAAAACCTTTCAATGTCTCGCAAATTTGCTGAAATTGGTACAGGAACAGATTTTTATCCGTTTTAGGATGGTATAACTTATCAAATTTATACTACCAATTCGAATTTCGGTAAACAATGTAACAATTATTTTAGAAACAACTCTATTAGACTCCTAAAGAAGAAGATATGTTACTTGTTATCACGCTGCAAATTTTATTACATTTTACACATATTGGCGATTCCAAGAACCAGAAGAGATGTAATTATAAATCTACCATTATTAAATCAGAGTAAGAAATCATTTCTTTCAACAATTACATAAGGTCACAAAATTTCACTTTGTTATTTGAAATGTGTATACAATGATAAAATTACAGCGCAAGACGAGGCATTTTTTATTTAAAATTATTTAATGCTTAGTAAAAAATAAATAATTGAAAATTGATTGATGTATATAAAGCATTGTAAAAAATCTAGTTAATTTTGAATATGCTATTATTGTATCAAATATACGTAAGCAATATTGAGACATATAAATATTTAAGAAGCGACCACTAATAAAAAATTAAATAAAAATATAGTTAATATATTACAATAAGTAAAGCAGAAAGATAATTGGAATATGCTTATTTAAAACTCAAGATGAAATTAATGGGTAAATCGTCGATCAAAATATCAGATACAACAGAGTTTATACAATTTCTAACAATAACATTATAATTAAATCATCGAAAGAGAACACTTTTAAAATTGTTTAGTAAAATATTGTTTATTTTGTAATTGTTTTAGTTTCTAAATAAATATAAATATAACAAAGGTAGATAATATAATGTAGTAGTCGATTAACTTAACGACTGTTTCAAATTATGTCTAGCTAAAACCATATTTATTACTTAAAGTAAAAACATACAGTAGTTAGAGATTATTTTAGTTAAAAACAAAACCACTTGATTTATATTATAATAAGTAAAAACAAACCAAAATACAATTATTATACTAACCACCGAATCAATCTGTAATGTACAAAAATTTAGATATTTCTACACCATTTTGTCGTGAACTTTGTAGCCTGTCATTTATAGGCATTACTTCTTAATTTAAAAAGGTACAAACATATATGTGTTGTATTTTGTATTCAATTATACATTTCTTTTAAAATATGAGGAAAAACTGAGTTCATCGAACTGAAGGTGGAGCCAATTACTGTCAATACTACAACAGATGTAAAGACCCATATTTCGCATGTTCTATATTGAGGTAACTAACTTAATTACTGCGTTGCGTTAATTTTGGCAATAAGTCTTATATGTAAATTTTACTTACACAAAGTACAATTTCGTTTTTATTACTGAGGTTCATTTCAATACTATACACAGTTAGAAGACCATCACCTCACATCGCGTCGAGCCATGCCACGTATTGTCTGAACCACAATAACGCGGCGCCAACCAATTTTCCACTTCAAATCCTCACATGGAGGCATTAATCTCACTCAACTTTGGCTCCTTATTTAGATCATAACTTTCTTTAATACTTTTCTATCACTTTTACGATTATGGCTAAAGCTCGTTCTCTCAAACTTCTCTAGAATCATTCATTTTTACGATGTTTTTGACACCACTTTATACTTTAGGTGCTGTTAAAGTTCTGAAACTCGTTAACTGGATAAAAAATATTAATTTATTAATTTATAACTAGGGAGGGAATAAAAATAATTATTTTTTCATTTCATATAAAGCCTTATAAGTAATAGGTAGTTATTCAAAAGTAGAATTTTTTATAAAAACGAGAATTTTAATTTCAGTTTCCTACTTCAACAAGTGTAAATAATGTCAGCAGGTATGACTGGCAAAATATTTAAAGATGGATCTTAAACTGTTATCATAAAGCGCAAGTAATATATTCACACGTATGTCACGTTCCCGTTGTAAGCAACCCTTGAAAACCTAGATCTGTTCACGGAGAAAATACCAATTTCGGGCTCCACGGCAAGGAGATAGTGAACAATGTATAGTCAGCTGTCACGTTAACAAGGATAGGTCACAGGCTTTATCTGTGGCTGCTCCACGTTAAGAGTCGGTTATACTGGCGGCCATCTTGATTTTTGCAACATAAGAACAAGGTTAAACTACTTGTAGGTTGAGCATTTCGAAGTCTATGACTCGAGGGGCTGGATAAATTTAATTAGAGAAAAGCTCATTGTCATTTTACTACAATCGGCTCTTAAAACTTCTTGAAACTGTACAAACTTACTTTTATAAAATTATTAAATGTAAATGGAGGGTTTTTATCTTTAAACATTAAAGTTAGTTGTACGATATGGCAGAATTATAACTAAAAACTTATCTGGAAAAGAATTTTATTAAGTTTCTACTTTTGTCAATAATGTAACTTATGTATGTAGTATATACTTGTTGGTCAACTACATTAAAATGCAGGTACTTGCGTTTCAATTCGAAAATAGTAAAAGCATCTTATATAAACCACGCATAAGAAAATATTGTTTGCAGCCTCAACAAATCATAGATTTCAAACCTTCACATGGGCCATTGCCGAAAATATTCTGCTTTATTATCGGCTGTCAAGATGAGATATCACACCCCTTCCACTGGCAGCTACATTTGTCTTATGATTTACTGTCTTATTTACGTTAGCAGTAGCGAGTCAATTCAGCATATTATTCCATACATTTTCTAATTATTATTCCAGCTGTATAACCACATTGTAATATTTACAATACCTAAAGATTAATTTAAGATTTAAGTTTGGCTTCTTAAAAATTTTTAGATTTTTAGAGAGTTAGTTGGTTATTTTATTAAATCGTAATTCAAGATTTTAATTAATTTAATTTATTAATTTAAATTATTTAGATGTTTTAAAAATTAGCTGCTTTATCATTTAAAATATATTGATATTTCTAATTAATATCTTCTAACATATATGTATATATGTGATATTGAATTCTTTCTTCTCAAGCTATAAGTGGGTTCGAAATTGTAGATCTCTGTAAATGATCACCTCTCAACTATCCCTTTGCTGACCTTGAACTTCCAGAAGCACCAATACTTCATGAAATATAAAAATATGATTATCCTTCTAAACATCATAAAACATTAAACCAGTATTATGAGTGACATATCTTCTCCTAAAATATAGTGTTGAATAAAGTACCGCTTTTATATTTCAATAATATATTGGGTTATTTAAGATAGCGAGTCATACAGTGAAAAATGGTATGTTAGTATATAGAACTATGTGAAGGTCCATTAATTAATAATATTAATAAGGTAATTAATTAATATTTGGACGTATTTTGCAATTTAGGCTAGCACATCTTATAATGTCTTAGTATGTCAAACTACTAAGTCTATCCACGATATAGTAGCTAAAAATGTAATGTTTGGATAATAAGGTTTGACAATAATCTTCACTGATCCTAACCAATTTTTTGGAAAACACTATTTCCATATAGAGTACATCTTTTAAGGTCTCACAAGCAAGTCTAATGGAATGAAAAGTGATATCATTTAACCGTCATAACTGGTTTTCACTACTGATTTTGAACAACGTCCAGTTAAGGGTAGGGATAACACCTTTTGTGATGTGTTCACAGTGGAATAGTAGACTAAGTGCGGAGATAAGTGCGATTTTTCTTACCGATCATAATAACTTATCTCAGGGATGTTACGATGCCACCATGTATTTAAAGATGCTACATGAACCATTTATCTGTGGACCATGCAGTAAGCAAAGCCCTGAATTATGTAGTAATATATTGTAATAAAGATATAATAGTATGTAATTCCGTGTTTATCAGCGTTAACTTTGAGTCGGCCGTATTTGTAAAAAGACATCTGATCCTAGATTCATAATGAGCGAGGTCATTATAATCACGATTTAAAAATCCTTATTATATTAAAAATTAATTATTAGGTCGATTAAATTTATGTTAAGTCATCAGTAACAGCCGGAGTATAAATGACAACCAACTTAAAGGAGCACCTAAATAAAATTTAATAGTAATTTTTAAATGCTGCTAGGTACATAATACAGTTAAAAACGAGCCAATAGAGTGAAAAATAATTATTAGGTTGCCTCCCTTGCTGTCATTCGAAGAAACTTCATATTAAAATAGTTCGGTTATAAATCGTATTTGATAAAACATCGTTCAGTGTCAAGAAAATAAAGTCAGCCAGAAAAATTCTACTAAGGAATATTCTCATTATCATGAAAAAATTTACATTTAGTAAAAATTTTCTTTGCATGGTATCATTCTCGTAAGATGTGATAAATTTCACCTTAAAGAAATGTTATTTTATAATAATAAATCTTTAAACATTTTTATTGCTATTAATTGCCTTTCAAACATTTCAATATCAAAATTTAAAAAAAATTAACCTTTTTCTTACCTTCTCTGAACAGCACATGCTTCAAGCAACATTTTATTGTTGAAAACCGAAATTAGCGCTTTATTTGTTGGTTAAAAGGTCAATTGATATTCATTAACCCAAATACTACGGATTGCTAGTACAAGACTATTTTATGCTGCAATGTGCGAGACTTTACGTAGTTATATCATTGTAAATATATTAATGAAAAATAAATCAAGCCACCTAACTACTAAATCTAACTAACAACAACTATGCTAATTCTTTAGTTTAATATGAACGTGTGTGTTCTTTTATATGTAAAATTCAGATACTTAACACTAGTAAATATAATAAAAATAGACAAAAACATATCTGACTAATATAACAGATAAATAAAATAGATATTTTATATTTAATACAACCTGTATTTTCTCATCCATCCAAGTTAGGGTTACAATATATTTATAAAGAAGTAATTCAATATAGTTTTATTAAATAACATATATACCGTAACTGTAATATTATTTTACATAACGTCACTCAATTTAAGTAAATAAATTGTTGTTGTTAATTTTAGATTTATTTTTTCGTTCAAATAAAAATAAGGGCTTGACCGATTATATTTTTGATCCATTTTCACTTTATAATACTTAATTTATCCTGTACTGTGGCTTACGAAACAAAATACCAATATTACTATATTTTTAAGTTTCATAGTTCTATTAATTTTGTTGTTCCAATAAAAAATAAGAAATGATGAAATAGCATATTTAAACCTACTTTCGTTTTATAAGATTGTTTTGTTTGGCTTTAATAAGAAAATGTATCCTGTATTGTGGCTTTTTTAAAATGGCTGAAGTAAACTAATTAGAACAGAGCACATGACCAGACCTGGGTTATATCAACCCACTAATCCTCTTACAGTCGACACCGAATGTAACTGGCTTGAGCTAAACTGTCATTACTTACATTAGTATAATTTCATATCAAAGAAGAGGAAAATACATTAAAAAGATCCATGATAATTTGAGATACCATCTAAAATTTACAAGTGAAGGGTTACTCTCAATTTGTACGGTTATTAAAAAAAGGTTATCAAGTAAATTTAGAATAAATATATCTAAATTAATATTATATATTTATATCAAAGAAGATAAATTGTACAGAACATAATATTCTTATTAAAATATCCCATTACTTACTAACTTATTAACAAATTAAGAGCTTACCTCAACGTTTTTTCTATTTCAATATTTTTTATTCATTTCTTTGAAAGGAACATCAAGTTCGATGCTGGTGTATTTGAATCCAAAGGCGTATGCTTAGCGCTGGTAAACATTTCTTATGGTTGTACATTAGTCTTATAGGTAACTATGATAGCGACGTTACAGTTACACAATAAAATGTGTAATCAAACTGAGTACAATCATATGATATTTCATTATGTGCCTTTTTCTTCTCTTATGGGGTGGCGTATTGCCATGCACTTGCCTGAAGGGCCTTTCGCGCACCCCGGAAGCACACTATGAGGCCGACCAGTCTACGGTTTTAGCAGTTCTACAGCGCGCCGAAAACAGCCGATCAGGTCCTCCTGGGGAAATTCACCACTTTCGTCCAAACTACGAAAGATGGCAAACCGCTCCCTTGCTATTGCAGGGCAGGCAATGAGCAGGCAATTCAGCAGTTTTTCCTGCACGTCACACATTCTACAGAGCGGATCCTCACGAAAAATACCGACTCTGTGAAGATGCTTCCTCATGTGACTATGTCCCGTAATCAGACCGATAACCCGAGAAGACACCGATCTACTCAATGATAGAATGTCAGGCGCCACCCTAGAACCATGTAGAACCATTCTGCTCATTCTCAGACCTGGATGCAGTGTCCACCTTCTTCCATGTTCAGTGCTTTAGTAACTCATTTTGCCTAATTAAATGAGCAATAGAGTGGAAATTAAGCATGCAAGCCTTTTTGCGTTACATGTGGCTGTGGTGTACTTCCACTTTGTTTTATAAAATAAGAAAACTTACAGTATGCCTTAATAGCACTTTAAGCCCAACTTAATAGAATTGAGATTAACTCATAAAACTCTGACAGATACAAGACACACCAAAAGTTTCATACGGATTCAAAGTGTAAAGTTTGAGAATTCCGGTTAGATTTAAATAATTATCTTAAATATCTATCCGCTTATAATACCATTTCTCCGAAATTCCATTCACAGTAAGGCCAATAATAATAAATCGCATGGAAGAAATATGTAATGCCATAAATGTAACTGCCATAATCTAAAAGAGATAAAGTGGCTTAGCACAGCTTAAAGTGAAGCTTAGATGCAGTAACATCTTCCATAAACTAAGCACGTGGTATAGAAAGAATATTAAAAAGAATTGGAATTAATTGAGATTGTTTAAGCTGAACATCCATAGTTTGCTACAACGGAAGCCAGGAACTCCTACTTTATACACATTTAATTGAAGAATATCACGTCCAAAGAATTCTCTTACTGTTGCATGCATATTTATAATCCCAACTCTGAATATTATATTACTTGACAACAATCCATTCATGATTAAATAAGAAAGATTGTTTTATATAAAAATCTATTTATATAGTTCAAATATAACTTCTCATTAATTTCTACTGCTTATAGCAACAAGAAAAGCAAGAACTAACAAAAGTATCTAATATTAAAAGCTAAACACTTACAAACCTAAATAACTTGGTGCTAATATACATTTGAAATACCTATGGGAGTGCTCAATAAGGTATGATGTCATAAATAATAATATGCCATACCGTACAAATACTGACATCGTAAAGATGCAATTTGATGATGTGGAGAATAACTACAAAGAACCTACAGATATATTAAAACAACTCATATTATTAAATAAGAAATGCCTTTTTTACTTTATATTCTTTTGAATAATGAAATTTCAAATCCGCAATAAACAAAATTAATAGCAGATTTTGGTGAGGGTCTTAATTGTTTGGTTTTAAGAGAGATACTCAAAGGTGTGAGTTCGTGTGCACCAATCTAAAGAATAAATCCCTGAAACAGAGAACTTTCCGAAATGTGGGAAAACTAAATAAATACATCAGCTACTAAAATGAATATTATATTTTAGTTTAGTGTCAAAAATTTGTGCATCATCTCAGAACCTAGTCCATAATTTTATAAAATATTGCCTGGTGTGAAACTATTATTTTTACAAATAAAGAACACGTTATACTAAAACTATGATCTAGATCCCTAAAGAGTTCGCAGCCCTGGTAAATTTAAAAAATATCTCTTTAATGTACAGAAAAACATCTGTTGTATGATGTAGGCTTATTCTCAGGCCTTGGATTCGATAACTAATAAAACTTTACAGGCCAAGATTAAATTTTATGCTTAGATTTTAGGACTATTGGTTAGGGTTATCGTTCTTTGTGGTGAGAGGATGATGTGTAGCCAAGATTATTTCTATCGTGTTGAAAGATCCTGTTTGCAACAAACGCCACGTGCACTAAACAAAACTTGCAACCGGTTGCTGTCAAAATCAACATCATAGAGTATTTGGTACTGTCAATATTACGTAACGGTAATATGCTTACAGAAACAAGAGTCTATTTCATAAAAAGTATGTACTGAGAACGAACTCTATCCGGTAAAACAATCACGCACTCAGATATCTGTACAGATCGAGAAACTTGTCGCCCGCTTCTGTCCAACCTAACATCATAAGTTTTTGGTTCTATCCATATTTCATAGTGGAACTACCCTTACGCAAAAAGGAATCTATTTCTCTAAAGGACATTTTTTAAATGTTTTAAGCATGTGCCTTCTCTCCGCGATAAAAGAAAGAATGTTGCTGAATTGTTAATGATTTCAAAATAATTCTAATTTAGGAAGCTTCTCTAACAGAAATTCCAAAGGCGAGATGATTCAGTAGGCAAGGAATTATCATTATTCATGGGTTAGAAAACCAAAAGAGACCTCTTGGAGATAAATTTACAGTACTAATAATGAAATATGTGCCAATTGATTAGGGGGCACCCAGATAAAGGCACATCATAGAGAATCCAGGAAAATGCAAAAACGTATCACCTAGAGCAAAAAGTTTTTAAACCGGAGTTTTCAAATTCTAGATGCATTTAGATGCTCACGGTATAAGCAGTTTTTCAAGAGGATGTTATTAAAACTGTAGATAATTGTCCTAAAACATTTTTTGAGATAAAAGAGCTGCCTTATAAACACGAATTTGGTCAAATAAATATCGGCTACACGAGACTATTAATTATAGAGGAGTTCTGAATTAATTAAAATGATAGGGAAAAACGATATATACTACAGTTTAGTTTTAGCAAGGTTACCATTTTAGCAAGAACTTTGAAAAAGTGTTATCTTCCACATGTAGTTCACAGAGGCCATTGAATCAATGTCATGTAAGGTAGAGCATTGGTTGTTACAAAAGATTAAAGTGTTTTCAACATTAAACTTTACGTTTCGGAAAATTATACCATCTTTTATAAAAATGAAAATGATTTATACCCAAAATTCTCTTAATCCGTTTCTTTCTACACTATTTGCAAAATCTATTCTCATTTAACAGAAGGTCTTTCATGGGGATTAATAAAGTTAATACTATTACACCCTATATGGCATCAACTAGATCAAGCTTTAAGATATATGTGTAATAAAAGTGTATGAATCGAAGAAACAAACCATCCTCATTGTTTTACGGCATAAAAATAGGGTGGTAATATCGATAAATTTTGTATGCATACAAAATTGGTACTGTAACTAGTTTCATTGGAAAGTTGAATAACGAACAGAAGTATTCGTAAGTTGTATAAAATTAAATCAATACTTTAAAATAACCTATATAACTATAATTTAGAGTCTATATCGATTATTAACTGACAATACAAGTGGTATTGTATCAACCACTTACGTTAGCGTTGCCGAAGCGATGCTATCAACTCTTAAGCGGATGTTTTTAAGGCCTGACAAAGAACATATTTTAAAAAGGAGATATATGCGTTAATTTGATATTTAGTTTGATTCTCAAGATCTATAAATTCGTTGATATGCGATTTGAACAATGCTTATATTAATTAGATTTAAAATGTGTTCAGGATTTGTTTCTAAATGATGAATTCCATTTAAAAAAATTGTTGAAATGATTTTTGGTTATGGTGAATCGCAAGTTCAGGTAATAATCAATCATAATTTTGCTAAAAATACTAAACCAATGATTAGATACTATTTCTAAATATTCATAATTTGCCGACATATAATTGAGAACAAAAATACTGACATGCTGTTGTATTTACAAGCCTACTACAATCTACTTCCGGTGCTTTTATTCCAATTTGGGTATAAAAAATAGTAAAACATCATAACTTCCGGCTGTGCCTTACTCTGTAATAGACATGGATTTTGTGCTAAGTCTCTTCACTGTGTGTCCAGTGATTTTCTAAATAATGAGTTAACAAATTTACGTAGACTTACACGCAATCACATTCAAAAGGCAATACGTTTTCAAACCATCCTGATTTGCTGATAATATTTACGATTACATTAATTATTTTCACTCTACGGTCCATTTGGCACATTGTTTTTTATGTACTCACAAAAACGGTGTGACCTGTAAAATTTGTTCTATATCTTTTTGTTACCTAACACCTCTTCACTATATCACTCTATTTCCTTGGGTCATTCTAGAAATTATTTGAAATAGATATATCTAATCTGTATCGTTTTCATCATCAGTGACAAACTAACCCATTATCCCCTCGACAAATTTCTGTCATAACATTTTAATTAGTGTGTAGTATATTGATTTGGGATACCACAATGTTTAAGGAAACTAGTTTTGAGTATTCTAAATGTAGAAATTCTAAAAGTTTATTTATTAAGTAAATTAAAATAATATAATAACGTTCAGCTAATTACTTTGTACACAGGAGTTTTAATGTGAAATATTGAAAACTGATACACTAATTTCCGGACAACAGTTTTAGATCGTATTGCAATAGCTACTTGTTTGTATTTAAAAAAATCTACTCACATTTGGAATAAGAGTGTGGAAAAATAATATAGAAAACTTGCCATCAAACGGTGCAATTTTCTCAGTATAATATTCTAAGTGGATTATAGTTTAAATGTTTGCGAAAGAAATCAATCAAAGTCAATTTTCCAGACCAATGATGTAGGTGATTACTTTCATTGAATATTTTTTTCATTTCTATTACAATAGGTCCTAGATAATGGGAGTCTGATTCGCGTAAAGTTAATCATGACAGTTTTAATTCCTTCAAATTAATATGGTAATTGATTTATCCGATAACAATCACTACACATACGCGTTTTAAAATATGGAACTTTACGATAATGCTTAAAATGGTATAGCTTAGTCAGCTTATCAATTTAGGCCATATATATAATGTAAGCACATATTTACATATATCGTGTTTAAAATGGCAATAAGGCAAGATTGTTTATATAAACTGAAAATACGGACATTTTACCTGTTTTATATTATAAGCTCAAAGATTGAAATTAAGGTATTATAAGGTGACGAATCACAAGCAACCAAAAAGTGAGAAGATTGCCTCTAAAATTAAAATATTGGGTTTTTAGAGAAATCATGATAATCAAACTTTAACTGACACTAACTATATACTTAAAGCTGTAGTTTGTGAAAGAAGCTGACTCGTTGTTTACGTTTAAATTTTATAATATAATAAGTATACTGTGGTTGTATCAGTGGTGTATGGCAGATATAAAAGTTTTTTAAATCATCCCTTATTATTACATTTTAATTCTATTTTTATTTTTATAAAAATAAAAATATATTTTATTGTTCGGGGCAAGAAAGAAAAATATACTTTAGCACTGATTTTAACCTACACAGGAAGGACATTACAAAAGCCGGAAGTGGAGTTTTTATTTTAGTGTATTTATATATATTTATACTTGATCTGGTCAACAACGACAACCTAACTGAGGCACATGAAAATAAATTTAACAAATATTAAGAGTGGAGAACTAGGGTATTTTTCAACACCTTGACAAAATGTTATTAATAACCTTTGCAAAGAAAGAAAATTTGAATAAGTAATTTTAAAATGATACTGATGGAGGATTTTAAACTAAGAATAGACTAAAATTATTTTTCCTTTACTTTTAGAATTATTTTAAATAGACACCCAATATATTCGAAGTGTTTTTTTTTTTCGAAATGGCGTAACGTGCATAGCTGTCGGAGAATTGTTATGCGGAGCTCTCAAAACAGACCTTTATTCATTATATCGTACATTTGTTCTTATTCTAGCCCCAATTCATTTTGACGCTCAGAGTTTGACTTTTTCAAATTTTGTTCAAAATAAACCAATTTGAATTTATTACGTTAATTATTTAGCAGTTTCCGGCGAACCAGTCCTTTACTATTTGTAAATGCTCATTCACATGTGAATCTTAACATCCCATGCTGAGTACATTCTTAGGAATAGAATCATGTCGGTGAAAATATAATTTCTGTAAAAGTCAATAAAATAAGGAAATATCATAGACCCAAGAGTGATTCCTTCTGACACTTCGATGGAAGATCTCATTGGAGGATCGACTCCTTCCTCCTAGGTAAGATCTAAATCAGGCAATAATGCATATCAAGACCATTGTATAACATCACATGGTCTACACAATCTAACATCTTTTAGTACAGTCATGTAGCACTGAAGCTAAAATGAATATTCCATCCAAATGTCTAACAACTGAATCATTACGAATAATTTTCCGTTTGGTACGGGAGACCCCGACGAAAGCAAGGGGGATTATTAAATATCTCAGCTTATCTGGAAACCTGCCAACTCTGAACAACAATCTTGCCTACTCGATGACTTGTTTTGCCAAAAAGTGTAACGATGCCTTCAAAATATTTGATTAAATAACATTCTATTTAATTTATCACATTAGGTATGGAGCTTTGAGGGATTATAAAACCCTCATTGTAGTAATAACATCATTTTAAATGACTGTGATTACATTATTAAAGCTTAAAGTCTTCTTGGTAAGTTGTGGGGTAAGAAATTACACAACTTTTGTAAGAAACTAAATTGTCGGAAATCTCTTTTCAGTTGCTAATAATTTTACTCTCAGAATATTTTATGATCGCAATTTTGAATTTCGTCTCCGCTATTTTTTTTCTCACTACACACTAATCTAAATGTATTCTGTTTTACATAAATAAGTCTGTAATGCTCTGATTTAAAGCAACGTTATTTTATATGCTTCCTAATCATAAATATTGCTTAAAAAAGTTCTGCATTTGCTACAATAACAATATACTTGTCTATAATATTTCCATTTTAAAATTTCTGAATTTATCCTGTTATATATTTAGGAAAAACATGCATAGTTTAAGCATAACACCAATTTCCAAGATGTTGAAAGAAAAACCTACTCTCTGAGATGTACAGCCACTTGCATTATCATACGCCACTCGAGAGTGACATATGGCCTCGTTAAATGTCCTCTTTCAGAAACTGTTCCCCACTTATCATTAAAAAGCCTGACATCAACCCCTAAATATGTGTTTAGAACTACTGCTCATCAAAGCATACAAGGAAAAGTGTGACTGAGATCAATTGCTTAGTTTGATGAACACAGCGGAATTGATGGTGTATCCTGGGTTAATTTTCCTTCTACAACACCATTATTACAAAACGTAACTAAAATTTATTCTAAATTAAATACAAAGGCATACACAAAACGACATACGGTCAAGTTTTGTGTGTGTGTGTGCGTGTGTGTGCGTGCGTGTGTGTGTGTGTGTGTGTGTGTGTGTGTGTGTGTGTGTGTGTGTGTGTGTGTGTGTGTGTGTGTGTGTGTGTGTGTGTGTGTGTGTGTGTGTGTGTGTGTGAAACTGGAAATCGCCGAGTAGTTTTTGTGCTAAGAAATCCAAATGGACAAATGGATAAGCTCTATAAGTTGTTCAGTCGATTTGTGGTGCACATCCAATTTATAAGGCTCTAGTTTTTATAGTAAAAGTTGGATTACACTATAAAACGTGTCAAATAATAAACTTTGCTGAAGTAACATGCAAATTTGTAATTTCTTAAGTGCTTTATAGAAATAAAGACGGTCAGTTAAACAGAATAGGAATAGTTTAACCTCCAGCAGACAAAAGAAACAATTGTGCCAGCGTACTGAGTAAAAGACTTTAATATTGCTCAGCCAAATCCCATGGATGAACATACACATTATAGAACCCATTCTTGTCTATAAATAAATGTTTCATACAAAATACCATGTCTAATAATGAAATACTTTTTTATATCTTGCGAACTGTTCACCTATATATGTTACTTTGTCACATGTTAAAAGGTTCTATGACTATATTAAGCTTACAAATTTGTTTAATGTATGCATTTCTCATTTTCATCATCATCCGTAGGTCATTTCGATCCAAGGACAACTAGAAAAAGCCCAAATCAAATTATAGAATCCTCTCTATTGATAGGTGAAATTATTCACATACAATCATGAATCCATGTACATTTATATACTTCATTAACGTTCAGGTAATAACAAGCTTTCTATACTTTTTAAGTATATACGATTCATAAAATTACTATGTATGTTTTTCTATCATAATGAATTTTAGGAAAATCGACCTCTATCGAAATAGATATGCCTGGGGTTTTTGTTTTCTTCTGTCAAAGTAATGTTACAAAAATAAATTCATTCATGGACTTCATTACTACAAAGGATAAATATAGATAAAAGTGAAGATCTTAGATTTTCAACCTGCAGCCTGATAGTATTATTGAAATATTTAAATGTTAAAATGTTTACATTTCAAGGAAATTCAATAGACGGTTGGATACTAAAATAAAGCAGGACTGACCAGTGGTATCAACCACATACGTTGATATGAAAGGTAGAGATATCGGCTATCGGCATTATTGATAAGCCATAAAACCTTTCAATGTCCCACACATTTTCTGATATTGCTACAGGGATAGATCTTTATCCAATTTAGAATGATATAGCTTATCGAATTTATGCTTCCAATTTAAATTTCAATATACTAGTAATATGCCTTTTGAAAAAAAAACTGTATTACAATTAGGATTTATTACAATTACAGTTTTATGCTATAGGTAGCACAGAACTTTTATCACGCTGCAAAATGCATCACATGTCAACAACCCTAAGATATAATATTATAAAACATATATTTTAGAATAAAAAATAATTTATTTCGTTGATTCAAAAATGTTATATCAAATGACATTCTAAGATAAGAACTACTTTTATGAACGATCAAATACAGATATTAAAAGTTACTTTCATATTTTAACTTTTATATTCAATCTTAAAATTGCAACAACATGAAGCGTCACATCTTTATTTAAAATTATATAATGTTTTGTAAAAAGGACACACTTGAAAAGTAACCATATATCCATGTATGGTGGGTCCCGCACAAAGCTTAGTCATTTTTCAATACGCTATTATGCTGGGTTATTAATATAATTGCATAACAATTACATGTAATAATATTATTATATTTTATAAATGTTTATGGAAAAGATTAACAAAAATTTGAAAATAACTATTATTAAAATATTGTTCTAATAATGAAAGGAAAATAATTAGAATATAGTTGTTCTAAATTCTAGATGAACTAATAGGGAAATTTGATTAAAATATCACCATTGCGGTGTGTTACGTTTGGAAAAATCCTATACAGTAACTTTTACTTTCATAACGTACGATTTACGTTTTATTACAGAGCTTCTGAGCCACAAAAACGCGGCGCCAACCAATTTTCCACTTCAAATCCTCACATGGAGGCATTAATCTCACTCAACTTTACCTCCTTATTTAGATCATAACTTTCTTTAAAAGTATCTTATCGCTTTTACAACTAGGGCTCAAGCTCTCTTTTTCATACTTCTGAAGTGTATTTCATTTTTGCGACGGTGTTGAAATTACTTTATACTTTGGTTGCTGTAAAAGTTCTGGACTCGTTAAATATCATATATGGAAAATTAATATTTATTTATCATTTTTTAACTAGTGAACCAATCACAATTAATTACTTTTAATTTCCTCTGAAAATAATAAATAGTAGTTCAAAAATACCATTTTGTGTAAAAGGCTAGAATTCGAATTTCAGTCTCCTGCTTCAAAGTTGTAAGTATTACTGGCAGAATATTTAAAGACTTGCAAAGAATATTTAAAGACGGATCTCAGCGATGTATAGGCCACGTGTTCGTCATAAAGTAAACTATTTAAAATGCTTTATAATTGTGATATGCCTTAAGCATAGATTGATGCGTGCATATCATTACACATTCGTTTGGATTCGTTATGAAAGCATATTACTGAAGTGTATGTAAGGTATGCCATTGCCTATTATATTATCTATTGTATAAAAGTGGTTTCAAATAGTCCTATATCTTTATTAATCATTATTTTTAATGAAGCTATACTAAATATTATAATATTTTATATTTAATGAAACTAAAATAAACATATTTTAATGTAATGTGTTACTTTTTTGGTTGTTGAACATTTCTTTGGCGTTAGAATCTTATAATAGGTACTTTTATTCAACAATTTTATTTGCGATTCTAGAAAAGTGTTTATAATTAAATAAAACATGTAAATATATATGTAAAAAATTAAAATATTTATTCTTATCTACTAAAACTTAAAATAATACGTAAAATAAATTACACTATATCGTTATTAGTGGCTAACAAATAAAAATCTAAATACAATTAAAAACGAAACACATCAGAATCTTTATTTACATGGATGAAACTTTGATCGGATCCTTCTCAAAGCCTAGGGGTTTTCGACAGTAAATAGACTCAAGACGAAAAAAATACCAAATCTAGCCTCCACAATAATAAATATGTGAACAATCGGCTAGTCACGTTAATCAGGATTGGTCATAGGCTTTTTATCTTTGGTTACTTCACTATTGAACGTTAAGTACAAACTTTCCTGCTGGCCATCGTAATTTTAGCATTAAAGAACAAAGTTAAACCTCATACACTTTTAAAAGCATATTTGGCTGAGCGTTAACTAAGTCTATCACTCGAGGGGCTGGAACAATTTTATTTCTGTCTCTCTGTCTTAATGTATGCCTGTTTGCATTATATTTCGAGAACTGACCTATATACTTAAAAGTTTTGCATAAAGATTCACTCCTTTTTAGGAAACAGTTTAGGAAACAGGTTGATGATGGTCCATGTCATTTCATGGGAGTTTGCTGAAACGTTAACAGATGTTTTTATTTTGATCTTATTGGTATTCATGATGGTACTGCGAAAATATGAGAATAAATATAAATTTTACGCAAGCTAAGTGCAGTAATACTATGTGAATATTCCTAAACGAAATAAAGGAATGAAAATTAGTTTTAACATTCAGAGAACAGATTTTAATTCAGCACAATCTCACAGCACATTGTAGTATTACCAAAACTGATACGTTTATAATGTAAACACTGCTATGAAACCTAACTCAATAATAAAAAATGTGAATGTATCTTGTAGTAAGATATCTTGTAGTAAGTAAGATTTCATTTTTAGACCTTAAAGTTTTGGATGACATTTAATTTATAGACGGTTAAGAACTATATTTGTGATGTATCATGTCCAGTCATGGAATTTGGTTCCATTTCACCGAAGGCTGTCACTCAGAAGGCTGACAAAATGGGTTTTTTCTATCGAGAGGATGTAAAAATATATTTATGTATGATTTTATAGCTATTTATGTGTCCACAAGAGATATAGAGAATGAAATTGAAGCCTCGGCGAGGTTGGGCGTACTTCCCCCTTGTTAAAACACAGAATTATGGAAGATGTGTTATTTTAAAGGTGTAATTAATAGGCACCTAAAGGATTTTTAGTTTTTTCGATATTCGCAATAGTTAATACAAAATCTCAAACTTTATTTTATTAAAATTTTTAAACATTAAAGCAGTATATACTTTACGAGAAGAATTAAAAACCATTTTTATGATGTTATTTTTTTAAATTAATTTCGTGAAACTGGTAAAACTTACTTAAAATAAATTAATGTAAATAGAGTTTTTATCTTTAAACAATACAGTTATTTATACGATATGATAACAATTAAAAAACTATTTTAAAGCGCTGTTGTCAAGTTTGTATTTTTGCCAGTAATGTATGTATGTAGTAATTACTGGTATAGATACGTAGTTTTGGTCTACTGCAACGAAAATGCAGGTATATGCGTTTACGTTTAAAGTCCAAGGAACTTGTAAAAAGTGAAACCAACCTGGTATAACAAAATATTGTTGAAACGCTCTAGAAATCATAAATGTTAAACCTTTGCATTTGCCGATACCGGAATATTCTGGGAAGACAAAAAGGATAGAATATGTTAAGGAGCAAAGGACATGCAGAATAGCAAATAAAACATAACTTTAGTATCGGCTGTCAAGGTGAGATATGACACCCCCGTACCTTGGTACCTACATATTTCTTATGATTTACTTTCATATGTACTTTAGTAGTAGTGAATTATTTTTACATTTTATTGAATATGTTTTCCTATTTATTATTATAGTTCTAAAATAAACAATAGAATATTTAAAATACCTTAAGAGTCTTTTAAAATTGAAAAGTGTGGCTTGTTAAGAACTGAGCATGTCGATTTCAAGATGATTTTTAATTAATTCATTAATTTATTTCAACTAAATAATTTAAAGATACGTCCAAACATTCTTCCTACCGTACTCCTGCCAGCATGTGCTACAAAGTAAAATTTACTGGTAGGATACCGCAATTAGCACATTGTGTAGTGGAATTCATTCAAATTGCAATTGCAATGCTTAATATAAAATACTATTGCAATGGTGCTATACAAGGCGGTTCTGTTACTGAAAATTTTGTAGTAATATAATTAGAAATATATGTATAAACGACAAATCAGTCCATCGAACTAATAAATCTACCGTGTAAGTTAAATAAATCTGTATAATTTGTGTATACGTGTATTATAATGCTGTATTTTAGTAATGACGTGTAGTTTTCATGTTCAAAATGCAGATAGCTGACAACAGTGAAAATAATACACATAGAAATAATGTCTGACTTACACAAACATATAAAAAGTACTTTTCTTATAGGTAATAAATCTGTTAAAACGTATTTTTAGCCTTGCCTTGTCCATATAAATAACTATATATTATTTAATTATATTCCTTATAAAGGAGTAACTCAAAAAATTTTATTAAACACCAATATTAATAATTTTAAATATTATGACGTAATTAATATAAATATACAATTTATACAAGTTAATTTTGTTGCTTGAGTAAAAAATTTGGGCTAGACTATATAAACATTTTTATGTTATATGTTAAATTTTCGATTGGTAATTATTTAATTTATCCTGTTCTGTAGTTCATTTTAGGATGGCTTAAGTAATCTAATTAAGAATCAGCACAGGACCAGACCTGGGTTATACCACGCCACTTATCCTATTAAACCCGACACCGAATGTAACTGGCTTGTGCTAAACACACTGGGTTTTTCGAAATCTCTTCGAAATCTGGCCTACAAACTTAATTACTTAATAAAACTCTTCGTTTTAATTACTTCACTTTAGTTAATGTCAACTCGTACACCGTGGCGTTAGTATTTTGGCTCGAAATTGAAGCTGTAGTCGTAAAAAGGAAGATTAGAAAACTAAGTCTGGAACTTGAGTATTGGAAGTACTCGAAGTTCAACAAGAAGTGGAACAAAAACTTCATTTCAGCAAAAATTTTACTTATAGACAGCCGACTGATATTTTTATGATTTCGGTGCAGTTTCACTACTACTAAGTTCTGGAAGCTAATCAGTAGCCAATCATTCATTTCAGCCAAATACACCAAAATGATCAGTCGGCTTTTTTGGGCAGCTACTTACTTGAGCTGATGAACGGTTACAAGTTCAAGAGAGAAAAGGTTACTACTCGAGCCAATTAGGGTAAATTTCTGCCAAAATTTAGTTCCAAGAACATTGGAGAGAAATAATATTAACCAGTAACGAGTAACAGGGTTGCGAAAATAAATATTATATTTACGAGCTAAATAATGTACAACGTTTAAAGGATAAATATTTGGGAGAGTTTGTGTAGTAGAGATGATCTAAGCCGAAATTCCCAGAGGTTAGGATTTCAGGTGCAAGTAACTGCCAGATCTAGATCTTCCACCTAAAAGAAACGCTGGAAGCCTCCTACATTTAATTTTTTGATTAGATATTCGAATATCGACTAAGTGCAAGATTATAGAGTAGAAAGTGGTTTTAGACTTCTTAGTCTTCTTGGTTCCGAACCCTCTTACGTACCAAGCTTTGATTAACACTTGTTCAATAGATTTTTGATGTCATTATTTTAATTCCCACCACCTAGAAGGTTTTATATTAGCCTATATATAAAAGGTTTTGTATTATGCTACATATAAAAGTGTATAAGCTTGTTGCTTTGTTATAAATTATCCAAACAACAAACATGATCACCTTTAGTAGTAAAAAGCGTACTATCCACATCCTTAATATTGTATTTTTTAATAGAGAATTTCATAAATATTCCTAACTTTAGCCAATAATTGACATGGAGATCTGTTTACAAGAACAAAATGCAATGTATGGATTAAAATTTATAGCAACAATAAAATAAAAGACATAATTAGGCCACGCCATGCTTTTCTATTTAGTTTAAAAGTATATAAAGACAAGGAAAACACAAATATTTATTACATTACAAAGGAAAGAGAACACAATGGGATAAAATATTCATTTTTACGTAGTGTTATCAAGTCACTATTCATATTTATTGTCATAGACGTTAAGGAAAATGAAGTTACCACAGATGCTCCGCTTTATGTTCCACAGTATGTATTAGGTAAATAACTTCTCAGAATCGGAACAAGCATTTAAATTTAATTCCTGAGAGTTCAGCCACTGTTTGATTATTTATCCTTTTTTTAGTTTCTTCTGCTTTCATGTTTAGCATTTATCTAAAGCACTTAGATTTTATTTTTCTAATGCTAATTTTTCAGAAATATCCAAATCTCCTTAGGCAAAATTTTATTGAAAATTATTCATCATTTTACGGCAGAGACCACCTTTTAAGTTTCTTTTGTACTTTTTGTTTACCAACTGAGAGTTCTGAAAATACTGGGGCTTAGCGATTTCTAGATGATTGCGGTAAGGTTTATTTGGCTGAAATTATTGATTGGTTACTGATTAGCTTCCAGAATTTAGTAGTTCTAGTGAAAATGCACCGAAATCAGAAAAACATCTGTCGACTTTTGTATTAACTGGTTACATCAGCCCAGCTAGTTGGCTCACCAGCTGTCAGAGGGAAACCCACTTCCACGCTGCCGGGCCTTGGTTCTCCAAGGAAAACACTCGATTTAACTGGACACTTAGTCGAACACCTAAAATTATATCTTCACTATATCATTATGATGACATACGAAAAAGCATGAAATTTTCGTTGGCCCAACCTTAATTGTAAATATAGTAGGGATTTTATTATTAACCACAATTATTGTATGATAATAAAAAAAATTATTGTTTAGTTTTGAAGATTTAATAATAGTATATTGTTTGCAGTGCATTTATGTACAACAATCATGAGGGTACAACTGGTTTAGGCATAGTTTACTTTAAACTCGACAGATAGCTGCACTAATCAAACTATGTTTCGTTTCTATGGTTACTTGTTTGTTTAGAACAATATTTTTTTCATTAGTTGGCTAAACTGACGTAAGCAAAGAATAACAGATGAATTTACTCCATATGATACCTGTTGGTGTTAGTGTCCGTAAACATGGCTGGTAATAGGTTACGTGACAGTGAAATATATCGTTTTATGAACGATTATAATTATTGTAATGAAGAATTCAGTATCGGTAGTGATTAATCAGAGGTGGAATGGGATCATGTGACACGGGAACAGTTTGAAAATGTTCAGTGCCGCTTCACATGGACGTATGCTTTGAGGCATATCACACTGTTGTGAACTATTAAGGTGTTGTGAGAATTCTATATAATGTGTATGTGTAAATATGGTATATAATATAAAAACGATATAATTGTGTGAAAATATACTAGGAAATGTACAAAACTCTTTTGGTGTGTGTGTGAGACTTTTAAGGACAAATAAGGCAGGCTATACAATAATAGTTTCATTGCATGTTTTCTTAATTTTGGGAATAAAATATTGGTGGTGGCCAACATAAAATGTTTTAATGAATAAATTTATGTTATTACCGGTATATTATAGGTAATATCTCGTAAAACCTTCATTCATAGTTTTTTTTATGCAGGGAGTTTTAAATGGTAGGTAAGCTCAAGAAAAACACTGCTACAAAATCTTTTTTGAAAACAATGATTTGCTAGAAAGTTATACAGCTAAATATCTGCACACCTAAATAATAGGCAAAAATAATGGTATTCCTTGGCCCTACTGTGTGATAAAATATTACTAGGTGGATGGGTTAAAATGAACTATTACTGCCGCGGAAGCGGTCCGTGGAAGTATGGCAGGGCCCGCGCCGGGAGCGGCGGATTGGCTTCGTCGAAGTAGGTGAATGGAATAATCTAAAGCTAATTGTATAAATATAAACACAAATTTAAAAGTATTGTATTATAATATGCAATTGCGTTACACTCCTATTTCGTATCTTTAAAACAAATTATGTTATATTTATCGTTATTTTCTGGAGAGGTGAATAAAATACACAATTGATGTAACATTTCTTAAGTAATGTTTCTTTGGACTGTGGGCAACCTAAAATTATGAACCATAACTATTCAAACTCGTCCATACAATTCTGTTTTCAGTCCAGTGGGTTCTCACGAAATGAAAAGTTATCCCGAGATGAAAGGACTCGGGCCTTGGCATTGCAATGGAGAAGTCTGTCTGTGTGGCAGCTTGCAAATAGCCACAAGTTGGTTGAATAAACACGAGCAACCCCGTAGCTACCCTTCTACTGTTTCATTTGGATACCCGTCCCTAACGATGGCCTAGGTTATAGCATTGTACGTTTCCGTAACATTTTACGTAGCATAGCGCTGTACGTTAATAAAAGTTTCAAAAATGATTCTAATTAGTAGGTTCAACCATTCAGAGGTATGCTTTTCACGTACATTGAGTGTGTTCTTGACTGGATAACAAAATTAAAGTTCTTTATTCTATATTATAGACTACTGCCCTTTTAAATAAACGCAGTCCTTTCTGTAAAAATAAATTAGTCTATCAAACCTTTTAATCCACTATTGTGGAACAAGTAGTACTCCGTAATTGATAAGATGGTAAATTGTTATCGCTTTTACTGTTACATTTTATTTATATATTTTAAATATATTACATGCGTATATAATATTGTGATAGTAAAAACACCTAGGTGACTCCTTAATTGACTTTTAAGCTGTGACTACAATACTCCTTTATCCAGCTGATGCCCTATATTTACAAGATCTGGTACAGTTACAAATCATCCGGATAACAAAGTAATATCTAAATACTGTCATAGAAATGTTACACTATTATAAAATATCAGGTGCATAATCTTATCTAAACGAAACACAGTTCGTTTTTTGTTTCCAAGAAGATACGAGCAGAACAATTTATCTTCCATAAGATAGGACGTCAAGAACCCGGGATCCGCAGGGAATACAGTTTACTTATCTTGATTTCCATCAGCCCACCTTGTTTTCTTCGAGAACGTTCCTTGAGTAATATCGTTCATTTCCTCAGAGATTACTAGTAAGATGTGAAAACCTCCTCGCGGTTTGAGGCTACCTTATCAGTGTCTATACCTTCTATCTGATCGGATAGGTTTGATCAATAACATGTTTGCTAAGCTAAAACTATTATAATAAAGTTTAACATCTGTTATGGTAATATAAACTTCAACCCCTATTCGGTGAGTTATAATTAAAGCCACACACTATATGAATTTTTTAAGTGTCCTACAGTGGTGAAAGCTTTAATGTGACAAATGTCTTGGGAAATACTGTGTGAGTGGAATGAACCACGCGTACTTTCTTCAAATTCATAAAAATTAATAAATAAAACCGTTTTAATAACTGCATTTTGCGCATATAAAATACTAGCAGTTACCGGCGGCTTCACTCACAACTTTGAATGACACATAAAACTCGAGATATAAGTGGTATTAACTGAAGATATTACAATCTCTTGATCCATTTCAGATTTAAATTTAAATAACAGTATTTGGGTTTGTGGTATCGGAAAATGAAACAGTTCTTGTAAGTACTCGTGAAATAATTCGAATTTATTTTTAACAAACCATAATATTTTATCGAATTGCTCGAGCGATTTATATAATGCTTATTTTTTATAGACCCGTGTGAATAAATATTAAAGTACAGGTCCTTTGCTTTTCAGCTTACATAATATTACGATGTACGAAACTATGAGGCTGTATGTAGATTAGAAAGTAGGCATGTTTTATGTACATGTGAGCCAGTGTTAATGGTTAATAGCTTCAGTGAAATTTCTAATGGCTGTCATTTTTTTGATTTGACGTGTATGAGTGATTCTGGTTTGAGTGAATTAAATTTCCGATGCAAATTTGAGTATTCCTTCTTGCCACTATCAAAAATGTCAAAAAGTGCATATTCATGGCCGTTGTAATTTACTCCGGTATTAGTGTTTTTCTCATGGTTGATTTTCCCCTTGCCTACTTGCTCAATATAATATATATATATATATATATATATATATATATATATATATATATATATATATAAATACACAGGTCTGAGAAACCTACTTCTGTCAAAGATAACTATGGTGATTTTATATTTATAGTATAGAGACCAGGTAGTAGCTTTGTCTTTGATATATGTATAAGGGTACAGACCTAAACTGTGTACTTATATTTGTTATAACCTATATTTTTAAAGTATATAATAACTTTTAAGTTTCTTATTTTGGTAAACTCCGTGGTTAACAGCGATTCTAGAAAAAGTGTTATGCTTACTCCTTGCTTTCAAGAATATAAATGTAAAAACATTTTATCTAAGATCTTCTTGATTCATTGAAACTTCAATGCACGGTCTTAAGCTTGAAGTTTTTTGGAATTTGTGCATCAAATTATCTTTTAGCCCATTTCCCGTCGTAAGTAGGATTATAATTTTATCACCACAGTTTAAACGATATATGTCAAAACGTTTTTGTGTTTTCAATTCATAACAGATAAATTCCAAATAGTTTTTATTGAAATCTTATATTTAAATTCTTAGCTAATAATTTCGATGAAAATTTGTTACTAAAATAGTTTGTTGTACTAAGGTGCTATAAAACACTGGTAAAATTCGTAACCACGAAAACTGATGCAGACTAAGCTGCTCTACTTTACTGGAATCAAATATTTCTTATGAAAACGCGATATGTCTAAATAGAAACACGACTCCACTGCGCTTTTGTTACTATTACCTATTATTTTTAAAATATGGCCTAACTAATAATAGACTATTTCCAGCTGCTCAGAGTATAATATTTCGTCAATATTCATATATATTCATACCACATGAATGTTAATAACAACGAAATTATATTGAATTATAGAAAAAGCCATATGAAAACATAAATACGAGCAATATAAACTAGCTAAATTATTATTGTTAACAGCTGCTCTGACGGTAAATGTCTGTTTTATTCGATTGCTCAAAATACGCCTTCAAATACATAAAATTATAACACCCTCCATGAATGTTGAAAAGATCTACCACAGTTAGAAAAACCTGATAACTCAATTTCCTGCTCTTGGCAAATGTGTTAATCAACAGGGTAGCTTCAATATGCATCTCTATTTAAATTACTAGTTTTTATAATATCTTTAAAATAAAGTCTTTTAACGTTGCATACCACTGTACTTCTTTATTACTGGATATGTATAAGATCATATATTTTTAGATCTTTTTGTGTTTATTCACACAAACCACGCAAAGCTTTTCATGTACATTGTTAATTATTTACACTATTTATTTCTTTTACGATTGAATATTTTTTACAATTGTTTACACTCAAATTATAAACTTTATTGTGGTTTAGACACACACACTTTCTTGAATTACAAAAATATTTTTTCCGTTACGAATACAATGTTGGTTTTAAAATTACGTTGTTTTATTCTAAAGTAAGCTACTAATTGTCGCTGAAACATCTCAACTTACCAAATAGGAGGCACTAGCTATTAGTTACTGAGTTGGTATGTCAGCTACGTGCTAAATATCTTGTTAGTAATCTTTCCAATAAATTTTCATTCACACGATAAGAAAGGTAAACTTTCAAACGGCTATGCAATTAAACTAGTCTGCATTGTTATGATAAATAAAAGATTACATTTCAATATAACGTAATTTTAGCTATTTATAAGATTAAATTATAATTATTAATGACAAAATCTTTGTAAAGTTGTTTGAATTTAATTTCAACAAAGATTTAGTGCAAATAAATTATTTTATTTTGAATAATCTTGCATATATTTTTTGGTTTTATGTTAGACGTTTATTTTGCAGAGTAATATAATATAGTTTCACATTTTAAAATATGTTTTGGGGGGGGGTGGGGGGGGGGGGGGGTGGGGGGGGGGGGGGGTGGGGGGGGGGGGGGGTGGGGGGGGGGGGGGGTGGGGGGGGGGGGGGGTGGGGGGGGGACTACTGGTACAATTCAAAGATCACGGTATGGAGTACCTCTAGAGTAATCTATGTCACACTTCTCAGAGATGAATGTTTTTTCACCAGATTACATTAGCTTTAAACTAAAATTCATACTAATCGTGATAATTACAGCAGCTTTGAATCAGTTTAAATTACTTTAAAGGTAGCTAGCTAAAATTTAAGCAGAAAGCAGAATCTATACACACGCTATGCGATAGCGTGTGATGTTGGTAGAACCACGAGGCGGGGTAGTCTGTTGTATACTGCCTTGCGGTCTCGCATCGACAAGTTGGATATACCGCGGGACAACGGTAGTCTGGCCTCTGATACTTACGGATCCGCCCCTGCGATGATCTCCAACATAGCAAGCGGAGTTACCCGCTCGCTATGGGCATCCTGGCGCGGAAAAAACTATCACCTTAGAACTATGACTCCTCGGAGCCGTTAAAGTTGTGTTAAATTGAGCAATGAATCATGACGAACAACGCTTAGACCATCGCAGCACCTTTACTCACTTTTTAGAAGTAACACCTGAATAAAAAATACTCCAGACAGATATCGCATTATGCAATTAGAAAGTAAACACTGGGAAATGCAAAACTGGAATCTATTTTTCTACGATTATAAGACAAATCCATTCTTTACTTATTCCATTCATCTCGCTGTTGTGCGGATTTAAAATCTAAGGGCTTACCTTTTCGCATTGAATTGAACCCCTTCATGTAAACCTCCAAGAAAGTTATGGTCTTACGTTGTGTGTGGACGCTCCATGCTTATAATTGTAGCATAAACCACACATGTAACAACTGACGCGGTTTTGAGGCTGAGGAATTAACTTAGTTCCGAGTACCTTAGGCCAGCCTATGAATTTAGAGTATATAAATTTTAGGCATCCTCCTCGGGTTAAGTTAGGTTAATGAAACAAAGCCCTGCATCCTAATCGCCGGTCTGAGGGTAGCCATTTTCTATTGGCAATGAAATCTAAAAATATACATTACGCGAAGTGTTCTATAATCGACCTTTCAACACTCAACTTCAAGATTGTAAGTTTCAGAGTAGCAGATTTCTCTACTAAGTGTTTCTAATAAATAGGTTCAGACTTCGTGGACGAAATATTGTACATGGAGGGGTTTAAAAGTGATCTCTCTTGGAATATCGATACGACTTCAGTACTCTTTAGAGGGGAACCTATGGCGAAAAAGTCCATTTATCCCCCCCCCATGCTGTCAAAGTTTGATGAGGGTTAGAGAGCATGGAGATTTGATTGTCAGTAACAACTCCTGGCCTGCGCTATGTTTTGGTCTCTATGCAGGATCTGCTCAGCCTGTTTGTCTCAGTGTATCTATATCAAAACGAACCCAAGAGATTCAATTATTAATGTTTGGTTACTACTTTTGGATCCATCCGTCCAGTAAATGAAACATTTTTACCCATTATTTATAAAATTACATCTCTAATGAACCTTATTCTTTCACCCCTTGAATACAATTCCTTTTATAAACGCAATGGGATGTGATCAGATATCTACTCAGCCTTACTGTTTGTAAGTTGTGATTTGAAAACTATTCTGCTCTGAACTTTTTTTGGACAAATAGACACTCAGAACTTATTGGTTGTACTTATCTCATGTACCTTATCTCATTGTTGGGTATCAGTGTCCCTCGTGATAAGAAAGACTGCCAAATCCCTAAAACACCATACCCCACCATTAGCCATGTATCACATCATCCTCTACCTAACTCATTGTAGTTCCTGAAATTCCTCATGGGCGCAGTGTTGAGAAATAAAACAGTTCCTTGTTTTTGTTTCAAAACCAATTTTCATTATACATTATTTTAGAAAATCTAAAATTTGTTATATATTGAATACTTAAGGATAATCGTTGATCACTTAAAGAAACGAATAAAAATCTGGTCGAAACTAGATTGCAAATATTAACACATATGTACAATAATAGCCAATAATTTAATCTTCGAAATCTACAAAAGATTACTTTTAATGCCACGACAAGGTATCTTAAGTTACAGTTAATGCACTTGTTTTATTGATACTTGCCAATTCAACTAGACTAATTTCCTTAACTTACCTGGTAAACGGTGCGGGTGTGATTCTCGATCGCGGGTTGATTTTGTGAATCAAAACTTAATTGGTTACGATTACTTTTCAACATGATAATTTTCTAAAAACCGTACCTATTTACTTAGTTAATAATAAACTAAATGCTTTTTTTGTTCTTTAGCTGCGTTTGTGTTCAAAGCCCATAATATCGTCGTTTATATCCAGAATAAAACAATTTACGTTTTTGTCTTTTATTATTTGTATCAGAAAAACATATTTTCTAAACGTAATAATGTGTTGTGTTCAAAACATTATAAAGTGTTTGATTTGTAATGTATAAACAGTTCTATATGGTAAATCGGAAAAGGCCTGTATATTGATAGACAAATAACAATAATGGTACCTGAAACAAAATAGTGCATCTTTTGTAATTATTTATAAGTACAGATCTTTTAAACGCTTCAATCAAAAGACTGTTTCTTAAAAATATTTTCAAACTAAAAATTTATAATAGAGATGAATATATGAGGGAAACCCCCCTTATAACACATCTACCAAGAACGCCCGGAATTGAGATATCTTCGCGTTTTTTAACACTAGCTGTGAGTAGTATATTTATTCAACATTCCTTGCAAATACATCATTTAGGTGAATATTTTTTTAATTTTATACATATCTTAACTTTAAAGTTATATACATTGCAAAAAAAAAGTATGGGATAAGTATGGAAGAACGCAGGAGGCCCGTGTTATCGTTACTGTAGACGTAACACGCGTTTTCTATAACATAGCGGGAATATTTGAGATAAGTAGTAGAGGAGCTTCTATTGTTCACGAATTCCGTGTATTATGGGTTTTTTTACCAGCTTTTTTGCGACGACCTTAGTACAAAAAAAAATATTTGTAATACTCACATAACAACTGCAACTTTACCGACAATAAAGAAAATACACAAGAAAATTGCAATAAAAAACTGTTTGTCGTCAAAGATATTTATCTGCTTTATTAATTTAGTGCACACAAAAATGATTTTGACGTTAATATTTCTCTACTTCAAGAAATAACTCAAACAACCGACTAAACGCTGTCCGCCATTTTGGAACCACGTAGTATAAAGGAAATTATTCATGGATTGTTTCGTTATATATATATTTTTACCAAAAAGGCTCCTACTAAAGGTTAGTACGAGTTGTTAAGAGGTTTTCATAATTTTATCTCAACTAGTTCAAAATATTTAATTTCTTTGAAAAAAAAACACATACAATAAAAATATAACACAGAAAAGTACAGGAATTTAGGTGATAAAGTTTGATATGTACTCCTTATTTTTACTTTTTTTGCTAATTTTATATGCTATTAGAAGAATCGTTACCGTATTGGAACGCTTTTCACTGAACACTGTATATTTGAAAGAAGCTAATGTAATTTTCCAGCCCATTCGTTAGAGTTAAATAGTTTTTGTGCTGTTTTAGCTCATAATAAAACGTGTTTAATAATACATTTTTATAATTGTTGCGATTTTAAATATACACCGTAAAATTTATACAGTAGATTTTAATAATATACTCTATAGTAAAAGTTATTGAAAGAAAGCACTTAGCTTGATATGATCGAACCACACCTGGCTATTAAATAGAGAGAAAAGCAATACATTCTTAACTTACTAGTGTTTACATATTTTACTGTACGCTACTTCGTTCAGGACTAAATGCTTATACACTTTATATAAGTTATTGACAGAATAGCATTTTGTGAAACTTGCCTTGCTGCTTGGAGAATGGATAAACCTAGTGTGAAGGCAAGATATTTAATAGTGACATGTAGCATTAATTAAAAAACTTTTAGTGATTTGAAAACTTTAATAACAGCTGATCCTCTGTATCTATAGGTTTTAGCTACCCATTGTGCCATTACAAAAAACAAAGGGTGGGGAAAAAACATATGCACAAGTAGTCCGTAGAAGTCACTAGTGAAATTACAAAATACTGCTAGTGTGATTTTATTGTACTCGTATATTTTAATCTTTAATAAAATATAAATATATTAAAAATATTCAATCAACCTTATAAAACCAACTGTGATATTTATGATAAATGTTATAGATGAACTTTTCTTATACAGTTCAATAATATACGGTAAAAATAGCATTTGTGCAGAAGCGCTGAAGCGATATAAGGCTTGCATATAAAGAGGGTTTTATATTTCAACTATTAAACTAAAGTTTTTATGGCTCAACCCAGAAAATGTGCTGATTAGTCATCTCAGATAATTTAATAACTCCCGAATAGAAGCTCCAGGTTTTGGTAAAGATTTCTATAATTATATTTAAAAATGTAGCTCGGGTATGCAATGAAGATTGTAACATTGTGTATGAGTCACTTGTTGAAGCTACAAGAACACGATAGATTACCTGTCAATAAAATCAGCTAAAGTACCTAACAAAATAGTTTTTAATACGAATTCCTCGAATTTTTTATTTGCTTATCATAAAGTTCCAATGAAAGATTACGAAAATACTACTGTATTATGTGCATACTCAATCGCTGAAAATCTATATTCGCAACAAACGTTTAAGTAGTGTGTAAATTTGTATTATTAACGTCATAGTCCTTTCCTGCACGAATAGGTAACATTATTGTGCTCAGTTTGTTGATTACACTTACTTTATTGAAAGGAATTTTTATTGGAGTATCAAGTCCTTGCGCCGAAAGAGATGCATGTCATGACACCAGTAGTTTCTCTCTTTTAATGAAGTCTGTTTTTTCTTCTCGTCCTTACCTATGTTTTCAAACATGTTAAATTATATAAGCAAAAAAGCAGCTTCCCTTCGTTTTCAAAAACTAGAGATTAAATAATTTTGTTTCAAGCTGTTGTATGGTTTTAGATATTGAAGTATCAATTCTGTAGCCCCCCCCCCCCCCCGCCCCCCCCCCCATACAAAGAGACGTGCAGTTTTGAGGTTCTGCAACTTAATTATTCTTTGAAAATTTGTACCTATGAAGACGTTTGTTTGTCAATTGCATGTTGTTACGATGTTTCTATCGTGTTTTATTAACGAGGAGTATTTTCCAACACTAGAGGAGAAATCAAAAGGCTTCAAAATGTTTGTTTTTTTTATAGTTCTTTAGAGAAATGGTTTATCTCGCCATTATTACAAGTATTTTTCAGTACATTATTAAGCACAGTATGTTTTCAAGTTGTTTCCTTTTTACTTTCAAGCTCATATCATTAGTGACTTTAAACTTTACAGATAATATGTACACTTTAATTATAACACATCGAATGGGTTGAAGTCGTGTATTACCATAACATATGTTTAATTGTTGCGATTATATTGTTGTATACTTTAGTAAACAATTTTATGGTAAAAAGTATTAGATCAGATAGACGCACTGAAGACTCTACAGAGTGTAACGATAGCCATAAATCACGAGTACGATGATTGACTAGTAAACCGAGTGATGGCACATAAACGATATTAATCAAGGGTCTTTCTGGAGAAGAAAACAAAGGTGGGGCTGATGGATAATCAAGCATAAGTAAAACTGTATTCCCTGCGGATCTCCGAGTTCTTGACGTCCTAACTCATGGAAGTATAAGTGGATTGTTCTCTTGGTATCTTCTAAAAAACAAATTGACCTTTTGTTCATATAAGACTGTGCAACTGATTATTTTTATTTTTGTGAAATTTGTATGACCGTCGATAGACAAAATTAAGTTAAATCAATGATTTTTAACTGTGCGTAGCATCTTGATACATGGTAGGACATAAACTGTCAAGGGAGTAGCGCTTTTTGAATCTATTCAGATCAAACTCATAGTTTTTTTAACTAATCATGGACTCTTTTCAACGTTTGTTCAATAAAACTTCTATACCAGTTAGGTTTAAACATTGCATTTAAATGCAGTGCATTAATATAGTTTTGGTGTTAAGCTTTCCGCTTTGGAATTACAGGACACTCTACAACCATGATGAGACAAAATATTTTCTAAAATCTCTATAGTATAATTAAAATTATATTTTGGTATCCATAACTACACGCAGTAGTATAAGTAACCAGGTAACAATTTTAATCAAGTTCACTTTTACATTAAAACAAGGAATGCAGATTGATAATAAAATAATAAAAAACGAAAAAATAACTAAAGTATCAAACATGGACTACGTTTGTCCTAACATTTGCAATATTCACTATAATTCATGTTCACGAAGATATTAAGTACGTTTATCCAAGTAACAAGACCAAAGTTTATACAGCTTTCATACACGATAAGAAACTCTTGATTATTGTTTAAATCCAAACAATTTCCCCAACTAACTTCGCACTTTGGCCATGTATGAAATTTTTACTGTGTCTTGTAATGCTTCCAAAGTTTTCTACGTTAATCTCAATTTCATTTTGTTCTGCTTACAATGCTATTAAAATATAATGTACGTTTCTTTGGTTTATGAAATCAACAACGGAAAGAACCTCTTGCAATATGGGGTAGTATCTTGTTTTAAGACTTTACGAAAACATTAGTTTTGGGGGGGTGGGGGGGGGGGGGGGTGGGGGGGGGGGGGGGTGGGGGGGGGGGGGGGTGGGGGGGGGGGGGGGTGGGGGGGGGGGGGGGTGGGGGGGGGGGGGGAACTTTGATTTTTTATAAGGATGGTATTGTTTGCGTGATAGTGCAATGGTAGTGATTTTTAAGGTTGCTGTAGTAATAAAGGATAAAACTTTTGTAATTGGAATAGCTAGGGTTAGCGTTTTCCGGTGGTTTTTGTGTGAGGATTGGTTTAAGTTTTTTAGGTCACTAGAGTGAGGTTACTTTTGGGTATTCAGGAAATTCTGGGTAATGTGATTAGCATAGGCAAACTTCTGCGAATTTCCTCCCGTCATATTGGTCCGTGATAGAATAGTATGTAAATATATATAAAACACTCCATGTTTTGCATGGTGCTAGAGGCGTAGGTTGTGTGTCATTGTAGATTGTTTGGTCGTGGAGTTTTTTTGATATTAGCCCCTCTTATCCTGTTTTCTTCCATGATTTTTTAAAACTGACTATGAACCTTGTCTTGCTAGGATAGGATACTCCGTCACTGAAATTCTTTATATTGTTATGTAGTAAGTAGGAGGGTCTTGATGGTCGGTGGTCCACTGTATCTATAAGTGCATTCGTGTGCTGTGTAATCTCTTTCTCGTTGTCTACCAAGTCATGTATTTGGTGTTCTGATCGCAATGTCACAACACCATTCGAAGAAATCTCCGACGAACGTGAGCTGATCTTCTGTTTCTATCAGGTTGTTGTCTTTGGATGAATTGGAGGTGTTCTGCTACCATTTGTTGATGTATGAGGGTTTGTAATGTGGAAAGGTTATTCTGTATCTTGCAATAGGTTTGTGAGTTGTTGATGTTTTTAGGGCAGAAATTTAAAGAGGGTTCGTTTTTTAGGTAAATTTTGCTGTGTGTTGAAAGGAATTTTGTATATGATAGGTATGGAACTGATATAAGGTAGTGTCTGAGGACGCATTGGAGTAAAGTACGCTCCTGTGAAGATTTGTACTAGAGGCTTATGGGTTCTCCTATGTTGGGGGTTGATGTGCTGGCAGAGGTGGTCGAGAGGGGCATGGCAAGTGCTGTGAGTAGTAGAAGGAATTGCTGTGAAGACTTCATTTGTCTCGTGGGTGGTCGGGATCGGTTTAGAGTGCTGTAAGACTGGTGTCTTGTAGATTGGTGTCTTGTAGACTGGTGTCTCAGGTTGTAGTTGGCTTTTTGGTGTCGAAATTCTAAAACTAAATATCTACAGGTTACATATACATTTCAGGTTAATATTTTATAATTAATACACATTTATGCCTAAGGTTTTTTATTTACAGAAATCTTTTAATGACCTCTCGATGGTGTGTCGTATTTCCATCTAGGTCTATGTAATAATATTTACTAAGCATCTTGGTCTCTAGTGTTCTTAAATAAGAGTAGTTATAAAGTGTAGGTTCTGGGACAGGACCTTTGACCCCTGTTATCTCTCTGCGGGGGTCCTTATCAGTGATAACCTTTGACATTTCCTCATATTTTAAGATAAGCACGTGCCAGATAACCTTGACCCCAATTAAAAAGCAATTGACCTCAATTAAATAAACAATTAGATAAGCCCGCGAGGTCGCTACTATTGTTTACGTTTCGTTATCGGCACGCGCCGGTTCGTATCGCGAATTCTTCACCTCTAGGTCATGGACCTGATATCACTGTCAGGCGTCTGCCAACCAGTCCATCAGACCGATAAGGTTTTTTTTCTCTTTAAAACTAGGTGATGAATAATATAATGCAACGTTATCAAAAAAAAAAAACAAAAACAATTCTTCTAACTATAGTACGATTGACTCGAGAGTGTTTCGAGTTATGTTTTTCTGCTTAATAATGCATTTTGTAAGAATATAAAATGGATTGACTCGCTATTGATTTATTATTATTATTATGTGTGTTAATCATGTCGGTAACAATGCCATATGTAATCTTCCATTTATGTTTTGAGTGTTTGTGTACAGTCAACAAAATTTCTCTTCACAACACTGGGGTAATGGAAGTACACTTGTAGCTCACGCAATATCAAACAGAACAAGGATAGATTTACATTACTCACCTAAATCTCCCCATCAAGCGTTGTTCACTTTGAACTATTTCAATGTTAGTAGCCAAGAGACAACTAGTGGAATCTGATGGAGAAGAATCGTTGTCATTTTTTAATGAAGAGACTATGAATGATGCCCCGTCAGAACAAGGTGATGAAACGTTTTCTTTTGACGAAAACGACTCTACATTTAATGAAGACAACTATAGTGATGACACGACCACACTTGAAATTTTAAATGAAACAAATGACTGTTGTCTGCAAGCTGATGATTGCGCATATGTTAAAGAATCTTTACAAAAAGACATTGAGGAATACATCGATAGAAATAGGAACAGTTAAATAATGAAATCTCAAGATTGAATACAACAATTCGTGTCCTAGAATATGATGCTGAATTAAGAAAACAAGGAATTGTACGAAGTGAAGTCACCCAAATATAGAAGTCGAAGATGTTACTGTCGGAGAAGAAAAGGAATTTTAAGACGTGGTGTCTAAGTCTTAATCAAAGTTAGAAGAGCAGAAATAATCAACAGTTTCAGAAGATTTACTAGAAAAACAATTTTATGTATATATGTTTAATATAAATATAACTTTTTACTGAGGTAATTAATTTTATTTGTGTTAACGTCCCAATAAAGACAGAAGATGATTGGTATAATATTCATTATACTAAGCTTTGATATCAATTGACCTGACCTCTGATAAATGTTTTATCTAACAACCAATTTAATTTTAAATCGAAGCGCTATTTGTCCTCTTTTTACCCTTGTTTATTACATTTTGTCGACACGTGGTCACCTTAAACCTTTAGAATGTTTAAAAACTACAACTTTCTATCAACACGTGTTCGCCTTTAACCTCAAACGTACAGTTCTGGATGGGTATATAGCGTTCTCCTCCTCCTCAGAGAGTTGATCAAGTTTCAATTTTCGACTTCTACTCGTCCGCTTCTCACTTAACAAGTAAGTAGTAATCTTTCACTTTATAGTCAGTGTGATAGAAAATGGAAACCTTGCGGTGTTAACACACAGTTTTCTATTACACTTTAAAGAATTACAAGTCTGTAAATAATATACTTAGTGCTGTTGAGCAGAGAACGGAAACCTTTGCGGTGTTTAACGTAAGTTCTCTGTTATAACAGTTGTTTTATTTTAAATATTGAAAAAAAAAAACGTTCAAGATGGTAAAAATAACAATTGTTTTACAAATCTTTAAACGCTTTCTAAAAGTATAAAAGATTAAAAATCAACTTTACTTAGAATAATATATTAGTGTAAGTAACACTTATTTGTTATTAATTATTTTCTTTTTTTTTATTAGAGAAAAATGGATTCCGACAAATGGTGAAGCAGTCTATTGACGTCAGAGAACCACGTGATTTTACAGCTCATCACTAGAAGAAGAAGAAGATGGAGTTCATAATAGATTTTCAAGGGTTTTAAAAATAGTAACAATGAAATTTATAGTAAAAGAACTTGCTCTTATTTCAACTGATGCACAAATATATGAGCTCCATTTATTTCAGCCCACCGTGTAATTTTCATGAACTCACACCACAAATACAAAAACAGGTGCTGTGGTTGGAGAGACAATACCATGGACTGTATTGGGGATCTGGTTTTACAGAGTATAATTCAATGAAAGATATATTTTCAAAATGTTAAAATAAACGGAAATGTTGTATGTGAAGGGAAACGAAAAACAAAAGTTTATAACTAGTTTACTGTCAGATTTTTGTGTTAATGTTATTAATATAGAAGATCTCGGTTGTCCCAATTTGTCTATTTTGAGATCTCAATTTGGTACAACCGAGTTCGATGAAAGAAATGTAGTTTTTAATTCACAGTCCACACAATTGTGCTTATATTAATGTACATGTATTGTTGCACATGGTTCAAATGCACAAAAGCTTGTGGAGAAACAAAATGGAAAATGTCCAATTTAGCTTTCAAGGAGTGTTTTCAAAAAGGATACAAACATATGTCGGCTGGTATGGTCCAAGTTTATCCCAAAACATTTCATTGTAAATCATTCTGAGGGATGTGGAAAATATATATATGATAAACTACCAGCAATTTGAAATGTGATATAGACATTGTCTTAAGCATGACATGTAAAGAACACTACCCCGCATAACGTTAAGAAAAGACAATTGTACGTACTGTTTTAAATAAAGTTATGACATCATTTATCTGTTCAAAGTTCATAGATAACAAATGTATTTTTAATAATTGTTCTTTTTGTAATAGTCTTTAGTACGTGCGCTGTTCTAACAACAACAACAATGTCAAGTAGATACCGTTAATGGCTGTTGTAACATTTTCAACTGTACTAAAAAGGACTTAACAAACTCTGGATTTTATTCGGACAAAGTATTTTTGAGAATGTTATTTTGCTGCGGATGCGGATGGCAGTCATGACAGCACCAGACTAACTATTTAGACATTTAAATTTTCGTTCATAAAATCAACAATCCAGATTGTGACCTGAGTAAATTTATAAAGGGAGGATTATAACAACTATTGCAAAGTACAAAAGGTCTGTTGCTGAAACTGAGAAGGTTATGAAAGAGACTTTTATGATGTGGCCTAAATCATATCCTGCAATAGAAGAAATGGGTGAGCACGGGTTTTTACTACATTGGAACTGGTGATTCGACTACCTGCGTTAGCTGCGGTGTTACTTTGGATCAGTGGAGTCCAGAAGACAATCCGCAAGAAGAACACAAGAGAGGCATCACCTTTCCTGTGAACTTGTCAAATAAAATACTATATCATGATATATTGTTGTTTTTATTTTTCACTACCAGAGTATAACTCATGGATGAATACATTAGCTGTTAGAGCTGGTATTGCAAGAGAATTGCATAAACAAGCACGTAGGAATTTTCATACTCGTCATGTTGAAACTTAAGGGTATTAATGATCTATATCAAGCAGATTTAGTGGAAATGATTCCATTTCAAAAAGAAAATAAGGGTTTTAAATATATAATGACAATTATTAATTGTTTCAGTAAATTTGCAATTGCTATACCCGTTGAAGACTAAAATGGGAATTGAAATTGAGAAAAGCTCTAAAACCAATATTATTAAAAATATCCTATGAAAACATTTTCAGACTGACCAGGGAACTGAATGGTTCAATTCTAGAGTTAAATTCGTTACTAAATAAGTACAATATAAAATCATTATCATACATTCTCAGATAAAAAAGCGGTAATCGTTGAAAGGTTTAACCGCACACCTGAAAAGTAAAATGTGGAGAGCGTTTAGTGAACAAAGGGTAGTTACCGCTGGCTCGGTTTATTACCAAAGCTTGTAAACGTATATAACAATACTGTTCACAGAACTATAGGAGTCAAACCTGTTGATGTAACAAATCTAAATGAGAGAGATATTTTATTAAAGGATTGTTAAAAACCCCGTAAAACTCCTCAGTTAAAACAAAGATTCAAAGTTGGTGATCCAGTTAGAGTAAGCAAAAAATCTAAAGTGTTTACTAAAGGTTATTTTCCTCAATGGAGCAATGAAATATATACTGTATATAAAGTACAGTTAACGAAAACCTATTACATATATATTAAGAGATGATAAAGGAAATGTCATTAAAGGAGGATTCTATCAAGAGGAACTAAGCAAAACCAATTACAAAGACACGTATTTAGTAGAAAAGATTGTTAGGAAAAAAGGTGATAAAGTTTTAGTGCGTTGGTTAGGATTTGATAAATCACATGACAGTTGGATTGATAAAGTAGATCTTCTATAATGAAGTTTGAAAAACAAAAAAATAATTTTTCTGTTATAAATTTAGAATATGATAATAAAGGAGAAGAATTCAGAATACAAAAAACATCATGGTAAATTATTACCTAATTCTATAAGATGTATAATTTTGGCGGTCCTTCCAACTGCGGAAAAACGAACTTAATGTTAAATTTATTATTTTCTCCGCAATGGTCTGTTTTTTGAGAATATTTATATATTCTCGAAATCATTGTATCAATCAAATTATGAGTTTTTTGGAATGTGTGTTTAAAAAAACTTCCTGAGATTGGGATACTTTTCGTTTTCAGACAACGATGAAGTCCCACACCCAAGTGAAGTGAAACCGAATTCCATAATGATTTTTGATGATGTAGCTTTGTGGTAAACAAACTAATATAAAAAATTACTTCTCCATGGGAAGACATAATGATGTTGATACGTTTTATATTTGTCCAAACGTACAGTTACATTTCCAAAACAGTTGGTAATGTGATAATGCTAATTTTATAGTTTGTTTTCAAACAAGATGATCGTAACTTGCAACATATCTACCATGATCATGTAAACCCTGACATGAGTTTCGATACCATTTAAAACTATTTGCTTTAGGGTATGGGATCAAGGAAACAATAAATTTATTGTTATCGATAGAGAAAGTCAAGTTAATAAAGGACGTTATCGTATCAGGATTTGATACGTTTTGTAACACTATAAAGGGAGAGGTTTCAAATCGTTTTGCATTTCATTTACTCCTTCAGTCGATGTTTGACGATCAAGGAGTAAAGATGGAGGAGTAAAGCAGCAAGAGGACGATCAATGTGAACCAATTGAGAATGAAAAAATTAACAAAACAAAAGAAAGATATTATCAAAGAAATTACAGAACTCCGGAAAAATATAAAACGAAAACATAGAACACTTAAACGTGACCTTATAGAAACTGAAGATATGTGGAAAAACAAATTAAAACCAATATCAGAACCGTTACAAAAACTAGTTGAGGAGGGTGAACAGCTTCAACAACAACAACAACAAGAAGTTAAGAAAGAACTTAAGTAGGAAAAGTTTAGAAGACCATGAAGAAACCACCTGCGAAACGTTACTTACCTCAACATCCTCAAGGAGTTAAGAGAAAGCCTCGGCTAAATCTTCCAACTTCAACCTGATTATGAGAGTGATTATGAATATGATGATGGTAATAGTGAAGAGCTTCCTTCTGCAAAACGATTAGCAAGTCATGATTCTTATATGGAAACTGAATTAACAAATGATAATAACGATATTGAAATGAATACACCACCGCCGCCAAAGCAATTTGACGAGGAAATGGTATACGAGTCAACAACTGGACAGGAATTATTAAAAACACCCCAAGGAAAAAAAACTTGCAAAGGAATTTGTAGAACGTGAGTTTAAGGGGAAAATTGCTTAGAGATTATTTTTCTAAAACTTATACAAGGAGGTAAAACTCTAGACCATAATTATGGTATTCGAATCGATGGTGATTCTTGGATGATAGGAGACAAACGAATAGTTATTCATGTTGATGATATTTTAATAGATGGAAAAAGATATAAAGGTACACCCCTGGTCTTTATGAATTAATAGTTATGAAATAACATTCGCCCCAAACGATGTTATATTTATACTGAAGAGGATTTAAATGCATATGCTGACATTTTGAGAGAAAACTAACGTTTATAGAGTGAATTATTCAGCAAGAGGAAAAAATTAGATCTAACAGAGGAAAGTAAATATAAAAATATAATTGCTCCTCTTGATTAATCGAGTACCAACACTTGAAAGAGCATCACATGTCAACATATTCTGATTTGGTAAATAAAGAAGCTACCGGGAGAGCGGTATTAATTTAACAAACACCGCACCTAATTATGTCTATTTTGGACGATCCAAATGAAACTTGTTAGATCGAATTGAGGTTATTATTAGCATCTCAACAAGCAGGGAACACAGGTCATTCAAATGAAAATCAACTCAATCATTGAAGAACTACTTGAATTAGAAACCTGTATTGTCAAAAAAACGTTGTTGTAGTGAAAAAATAAAATAAATATTGTTATCCAAGTTGAATATTGTATCATTTTTATTTCTATTCCTCACATGATATACATGTATCATGAGTGTTGATAAATTTGGTCACCATTCACGATCGACTAAGGTTCTTAGAGGTCCAAAAGGAGAAGGGTTCGAACTTACTAACTGAAGGCCAATTATGATATGCAAAATAAGAAACTGTGTAATGTCAGAGAACCTACCGAGAAGAACGATGTTGTAAAATTTAAACTATATCAAAAACAATAGTCTGTTAAGGACCAAAGATGGGGAGTTTTTTGTTTAATGCAGAAAATCTAAAAATATCAAATGTTGGAAAACCTTCAAATTTACAAGATTTAGTTAACGTGCAATATTTAAAAGATTCCATCGAAGACTGTTTAAGGATTGAAAATGGAAAGTTTGATGCGAAAAATAAAAGTTATATGCAAGTGCTAGTGAACCGGTTTGAGGAGTATGACATTGTAAATTTAAAATACTTCAATAAACATGCTGTTAATGTGCAATATTTAAGAGATAACACATTAATACTTAATAAAAAACAACTAAAGAACTTGATGCAAAGAGTGCTACCATATCAAATCTGTCTAAACCTAAGTTTTCTGTACGATGCTGTGAACAAATTATATTTTCTAGAAAAATATTGCCGACATAACCTACGCAATTTATTATCAAATTCACAAAAGGAGTAAGAAAAAAGATGACTAAATCCGAATGGAATAAATAAAGTTATAAAATATAAAAACATAAATTGGCTTGATCTTTTTTTCAGTTAAAGTAGAGTCCCCAGTAAGTGAAGACGTCTCTTAGATGTATTTAAGTAATGGCTGTGCGAAACAAACCGCTTCAGTCGTTATTGTGGCTCCGGACTGTTAAGTACAATTGGAAAAAACTGCAAGTGCTATTATAAATCGAGGAATTGACATTTTACCTTTTGAATTACATTTACCTGGAGGTTATCAGTACTGCGGTCCTGGTACAGATTTACAAAAGAGATTAAGTAGAAAACGATCCAGGAATTAACGGTTTAGACGCAGCTTGTAAGGAACATGATATAGCGTACTTAAAATATCAAGATACTAATAACAGAGCATACGCTGACAGAATCTTAGCTGAAAAGGCTTGGAATAGATTTAAAGCATCAGATTCAAGTGTAGGTGAAAAAGCCGCAGCGTGGGCAGTTACAAATATTATGAAAGCGAAATCTAAATTAAGTGGTGGATCAATAAGGAAGAAGAAGAAAGCAGTACAGAAGAGGAAACAGATGAAAACAAATAAAAATATAAAAAACAATAAGAAAACAAAGACAAACAAGAACAAAACAAAGCAAATGAAAAAACCCTTAAAGGGAAAGGGGTTATATTTAAAACCGTATTCCGGATCAGGATTAAAAAAAAAAAAAAATATTCATCGAAAATAATAGATGAGCTTCCAAGTAAACCGCTATCACAGTTTGACATTTTAAAATGTGCTAAGCTTCTAAAGTTACCATACTTTAGAGGAGTATTTATGAGAGACCTGTTACCGCCTAAAATTAACGATAATTGAATCTGCAGTTGTTAAATTTTAGATAGTATAAATGGGAAAAGGTACACATTGGGTTATGTTATGTGAAACGTGGATATAACGTAGAATACTTTGACAGTTTTGGCAATTTAAGACCGCCGACCGAGTTAGAGGATTATTTTAACAGTGGACCCCATCACGTTACAATCAAATACAATTACTTTCCGAGGCAGAAGGAAAATACTTTTTAACTGCGGTCATTTGTGTTTAGACTTTTTGTTCGTGAAGAAATGATTTGTGTTACAGGAAGATCGTCTGATCTCAAGTGTACGTTGTTTCCTCCTTTAGATTTATCAAGATCTAATGACTGGGAAATGGGTTTTTTGGATTTAATGACTTACAATTCAATTCCCAATATTGAAGAAAATATCAATAACGTACTTTACATCGGCTCCAATACAATATCTCTTCCAACAGGATCTTATGAAATAGAAGACATTCATAAAGTATATTAACAATAAATTGAAAGAAATAGATCCGACTACAACATTCAAGTTAAAAGCAAACAACAATACACTTAAAAGTGAAATATGGTGTTCTAAGAGAATAGACGTTTCGAAACCTCACAATTTAGGTTCGTTACTTGGGTTTATAGATAAAGATATCAAGATATTGGATGCAAATAAATGGCATGTATCATCAAGTCAAGTGGCCATTAACAAAGTTGATATCATACGAATCACTTGTAATATTGTAGGAGGTTCATATAGAGACGGAATCGAAGGACACGTATTACATGAATTTTATCCAGTGGTTGGACCTGGATTTAAAATTGTTGAAAGACTTGAATCAGTACAATATCTTCCAATTTACAAACAAAATAATTTATCAGAATTTAACATAAAACTAGAAGATCAGACCGGAGATTTAATTAATTTCAGAGGTGAAAACATTAATTTACGCGTTCACATTAGAGAGAAAGCAGGAAAATAACTATGGGCTTGGTGTTTAACTCAACCTCTGCATCTTCTAAAAAAAAGTTAGTTAAAACCTTTCATACTACACCAAATGTCAGTATTCCTCGAACAGTAAAGCCGTTAACATTGAGGAACCGCATATTTCTTAAATCACTAGGAATATTTAAATCACCTTTATCATCATGAACGGGATACTGGATATTGGTGAAAATGTAAATTTTGATGATTCAGTAATTAATATTGAATGGCATTCTCACAATCCATACTCTTCGAATTCATTAAAGAATAGTGATGAAATTAGAATTCCAGTTCACCAACAAGATGTATACACATTACCAAGTCGAAGTTTCCTTCTGATTGAGGGAAAAATTATAAAGGTTGCGGACAATTCTGATGATATAACTACGGAGTTGGTAAATAATGCTATGTCATTTTTGTTTGATGAAATACGATACGAACTGTGTGGTACAGAAATTGATAGAGTTTAAAAATGTTGGTTATTACGACTACAATGAAAAATATAGTTACATCTCGCCCAAGTGATGTCAACTGGATGGAAAATGCTGGTTGGAAAATTACATCAGTAGAAAATTTAAGTGATAGAACTAACTTTTCTTTTTGTGTACCACTTAAATTGCTTCTTTGGATTTGTAGAAGATTATAATCATATTTTATTAAATGTTAAACAGGAATTGGTACTTTTGAGAGCATCAAGTGATAAGAATGCCATCATTCAGAGTGGAGCTGCTTTACATGATTTTAAAATAAATTTGGCAAAAGTTATTTGGAAAGTACCTTACGTACAAGTTGAAGACAATATAAAATTATCTCTTTTAAAAGTTGTAGATAAAGATCAACCCATTTCTATTCCTTTTAGAAGATGGCAGTTAAACGAATATCCATCTTTACCAGCCTCGCAGTTTCAAACATGGACAGTTAAAACTAGTTCAGTTATGGAAAAGCCACGCTACGTCATACTAGGTTTTCAAACAAATCGTAAAGATAACGCTGCTAAAAATGCATCTCATTTTAATTTTTGTCATCTAGAAAATGTGAAACTTTACCTCAACAGCAAGTACTATCCATATGATAACTTGAACAGCAACAAATCATTAATGTATGACTTGTATACAAGATTTCAATCTTCTTATTATTCAGGATGTGATGATCAACCTTGTCTCGATTAAAACAACATATTTAGCTAAAACTCCTTTATTTGTTATTGACTGTTCTAAGCAAGTGGAAACGTTAAAATCAGGATCACTGGATATACGACTGGAAATTCAAACGTCTGCTGCAATACCTGCTAATACGGCAGCCTACTGTTTGATCATTCATGATGCTTTAATTCAATATTTACCATTGTCTGGTATTGTTAAAAAAATTATGTAGATTTCTGTATTTATCAATAAAGGAACATGTTACTCTATTTCGATTTTTTCTTCTTTCCTTTTTCTAATCACCTTGAAAGAAACATACAAGCGTATGTCATATATGAAAAGGTTGTGAATTAAAAACAAAGTTTTTGATTAAAAAGCTGTTTATTCTCACAATAACAAGCACAAAATGACAAGTCAAGAACTTACAAGCTATAATGACCATATGCTAGGGTGTTGATGTTGTTTGGACAAACATATCTCTTATCATCCTTATTACTTAAAGCTAACTTGTTAATTACTACAGTTTTTACATTGTGCTTCTTTGATTGAAAAGTTCTTACATCTCTTCTCATATTTTCATTTTTAAACAAACAATCTAAATAGTTTTGAAAAAAACTATAGTCTTATCCACTACAGCCTTTGAAATTCCTTTAGCTTTTTTCAATCTTAGATTATTGGATTCTTGTAAATAATCATCATTTGTTGTGCGGTAGGCATAAAGTTTAGGTCGTAAACCTACAAACTCTACAATTGGAATCCCTGTACATTCGTCTTTAAATTTGCCTAATGCTTTTTTGTTAGATGCATCAAAACACTTATGATCAAAAGGATAGTTGGATAAGTCGAGGTGTTGCTTTAGAATAGGATTCTCAAAGTCTTCATACAAGTCCTCAGTAAATACTTCATACAAAAAAGAATCTGTATCAAGATATAAAATGTTGATTTGTTTGTTACCATAAAAAGGTTTTACAATGTTGTAATGAAAGTTATACATGTGAAGTTTGGACAACTCCAAGACAGTGAATCCTACATAAATTGGTTTGTTAAAACAAATCTTATCTTTGGATAGCTCAATAGCTGCAATATTTTCACCATATATTATTCTATTCTTAAAATTAGGCTTTGAAACTAACTTATCTACTCTTTTGCTATTAGTAACTAGTTCTAAATCAATTCTTTTCCTAATGTTTTCAATTGTTTTTCCAAACATTGCATTGTTTAGTAATTTGTAAAATTCTTTCTCAAAATCGTTTTTTGATTCTTTTCGTTTTTTAGTATTAAAATCTATGTAAGGTTTTAACCAACAACTCTGGGAAAACTTTAGAATTCTATGAATCTTTTTCAACACAAGACCGTTTTGCAAAGCTTGTTTTAAGTTTAAATAATGACAAACATATTTTTTTTTTATCCGTTAATGTTGTTAACAGCTTGATCTGTTTTGATCCTGGAGGACGTTTTGTTTTCAGGGAGAAAAGGTAAATCATTATGTTCCTCATGAAGATGTTGTGGATAAGATAGATCACACTCTAGAATGTAACCATTTTCTCCTTCATCAGGCTTTGTCATAACATCAAAATGTTTTAATCGCTCCCTTTTTTAACCATCTAAAGTTTTCTTTCGGTATTGGTTGAGACATTGAAAAACCATACAAATTATTTGCATCAATGTAAGTAAGAAAACTAACATCTTTACCAGCATCAAAAGATGATCCTAAATAACTATTGTTAGCTTTTGCATAGCGTTTAACACATTGGGTAATTCCTCCTCTTATTCCCTTTTCGATAAACATATACATATCATAATCATGAATCAGCTCAAGTTCAACTTTAGTATACTTTAGCATAGCATCAAAGGTAAGACTAGGTGGTAAAATAATGTGCTGGATCTAATTCATAATTATTTATACAAACTAATCTAAAGTTTTCAAATACATCACAGAGTAACAACACATCGGTTTTTCAGATACAAATCGCTATAATCACCGAGGGTTTGACAGTTAAATGTATTCCATACTTTTTCAGCATGTTCATAGTCCGTGTCCGATATTTCGCTTAAACCCATACTATTATAAAATTGCGCTTTAGCAGGGAGTTGAGTTACATCAAGTTTCTCCCAACTATCGGTAAACTCATATGGATACACTCCTTTTCTCGTTACAAGACACAAGTCTTCATCACGAAAAAACATTTTTGTGTGAATAAATTGATCATTTTTCAAATTTTTAAACCAAAGAACTTAGACTACTTGCCATGAACCTAAAGCTATCTATGAACCTTAATTTAATACCGCTATCTGTGTGTTTTACATAAGAAATGTATTTCTCTTTGGTGTTAGGAACAACATCAACTTTATTTTGATCAAGTCCTAAATGTTTAATAATAAAATGGGTATCATAATTAGAACTACCGTGAATTATAACGGGAAGAGATTTTTGATCTTGTCTTTTTAAATTACAAGAACCGCATAACACTGCTCTGAATTTACCAGTTAAGTGACAATGGTCTCTACAAGGAGCATTAAGAGCCTCACTAAATTCTGTGTTACAACATTCACAGTGGGTGGCTGACTTAAATCTATCACTTTCTTCCCTAGTAAGAGGTAACATGGGTACGTTTACATTTAACAAATCACCAATCAGATTTGCTATAGATTTAATGTACTCTACAAATTTTAAACCGGCATTAGGACCTCGATAGAGATAGGGCTCATTAGGCAAACTGTTTACAATTTCTAGTGGTAACATATTTTCGTTGATAGCAAAATATGCACAGAAGCTCATTGGTTCATGTATTTCTTTTACTGTTACATGTTGAGATTGTTTGTTACATTCTTCAGAGCTAGGTTTTTTTAGAATAGACTCAAAATCACAATAACATACTATAGGTACTTTATACTTAAAATGAAAGTTATTAAAAGATAAATAAGTAGGATCATCCTCATTATCTGTAAGATGAGGCATAACAACCTTTACGGGTTTGTTAGGAACACAGTCTTTTCTATGTTTTTTTAACAGTTTTTTAGCACGTAAGCCTTGAAAATGTTTTAAACAACTTTTACAAAAAGCTGCCTTTACTTCATGTTTTGTCATTTGTACACGTACTAATCTAGAAAAATTATTAATATAACAATAGTGGCTTACTCCTACATTGTTAGAAAATAACAACAAATCTATGTGATCTTTCTTCTCAGTCTTAACCACTTTCAGAGGATACACCTCATTATTCTTGTTAAGTCCATATACGTTTATACTAACAGTCGGATTGTTTTTTTCAAATTTACCGACTTGATTTAGAGGTGTTGGAAACTGAATACCGTTAAAATTAAATTTATGTTGTAAATCAAAGTATCTGTTGTTTACGCGCTCCCTGTGCACACCTTTAACATAATGACATAAAATTGCCCACTTAAAGCACTCGTTATCATGTAAGTTCATCGGATTGATTACTGCTTTTTTAAGCACTATTGCTGATGGTAAAGGTATGAAAGTACTACCTCTAAGCGGTTTGTACCTGCTGAATCGTACTAAAATCCCATCAATATGTAGAAGAGTCCACCCACTCCCTTTGCTTAACTGTTCACTCTCTTCTCTACAAATTTTTCTAAACATTTTTTGTACAACTCTGGAAATGGAAGTTTCTTCCAAAACCTTCTTGTTTCTGGTTTTGAATGCGCGAGGTGTTTACCTCTTGGCTAAGAGGTTTTACATAAGTACACTCAAGCACAATATTAAACTTAATAGCATCACTTTCGGCTCCCCTCTGTTAACCCTGTTAATTAAACGTTCGAGTTTATCCTCATGTTGTTGGAGAAAATCACAAATATTTAATAAATTCAAATCACTGTTTTTAAGGAAAAAAGTTTTAAGTATTCCCTTGAAAGCGGTTTTTATCTCGATAAACTCATCAACACGAGTAACAACTTCAAGACGTCTCCGCTTAGTCAATCTTGTAGGTAGAGCATCTACTTCCATAGCCTGTTCATCACCGGCTAAACTGGAGTGTGATCTCTTAGCCATTGTAAAATTTGAATGTAAACTAATCTGAAAAAAAAATTTCTAAAGTGGTTAAGATAGAAGAAAGAAATATCACTTAACTAACCCTATTTACATAATATGTTTACTTCTTTACTTTCTGATCAATCACCGTTAATTTTGTATTTTCAATGTTTTTAACCTTCTTACCAAAAATAGTTAAAATAGAAGACAGTTTTTTTTAGAGCTTCCTTTTCATCACCTTTAGTGGAATCAATCAAAAACAAGCCTTTTTTTGATACCATCTGCCAATACATGCTACTTGAACTGCAATACTTTAGGTCTTTTGTTTTAGTAATTTCGATTTTTATTAAATGCGTACCCTGCTCCTCCTGGAGAAGTAAACCTTAATCTTTTCTTATTTTTTAAACATTGAAATTGTTGACTTAAGACTATTGGACCCTTCCCTTTCCTACTTCTAAAAAGACTATCAAAGTCTGATTCAGATTCCGTGTCTTCACTGCAAGAAGATGAGTCTGATGAAGACGATGAACTAGAAGAAGATGAAGAAGAAGAAGACGAGGAGGTTGAGGCTGATCGAGATTTCTTAAGTTTTTTAACAGATTTTTGTTTTAACTGTTTTGATCTACCTCTCTTGCTACTTTTCTTTTCTTCTTCTTCATTTTTAGATGAGCCCGAAAGAATATAATTTAAACATTGAATTACAGCATTAACTATTTCAGGTGTGTATTTTTTCCCTTTCAACGGTTTTTTACTTAAAATTGGTTTAAAAAAAGACATTACTTCATCGTATGTTTTTAACTTCTGCAGTGAGCAACGGGTCCTTTTCTTGACTAAGATCTACTGGGTTAATATGTACATTGGAATAAAAAACGTTCATAAGTTGTGTTAAGTCAAACACTAGGGCCATAGCGTCAAAGTTGTTTTTCAAAGTTTCGCATTTTTTTAGTCCGTTGACTGCCTTCTCCCACATATCCAAAGAATTTAACCCAATCGTATACAAATTTTGAATCAAAACTATCAAGCTGATCAACGCACCCTCTACTTTTGAAGAAGAAGAAGTGCTTTTCTTTGGTTGGTCAACCACGGCATCAGATCTCATGGATTCATTGTCAGAATCCACGGTTTCCACGACATGATGGGCTTGCTCCATTTTCTGCATTAAAAGAAAAAAAGAAAATTAGTTAACCTGTTAAACGCTTGCAAAAGTTAACAAAAATATAATATTTTATTTTAACTTAAATAAATCTTAAAAGTTTATAATTATTTTAATACTACACACCACTAGACCCAAACCCATGTGATCCTCTCACGGTCTCTCCCACGTCAGAAAGCTCACATAACTCAGGATACAGTATTAATTCACAAATTAGTTGTGCTATCCTGTCTCCTTTTTTAATAACAAAGTCTTGATTTGAATGATTAAATAGTACAACACCTACATTCCCCGTATAGTCCCTGTCAACTACACCTGCTCCAACATCAATGAAATGATGTAGAGCCAAACCGGATCTAGGTGCTATTCTACCATAACAGTTTTCAGGTAGTTTAATTGCTATATCTGTCTTAATTAATTGTCTGCCAAATTTCTGTACTACATAATCATAGGCACTACATAAATCAAAACCAGCAGCTGAAGGTGAGCTTCTATGTGGAGGAAAAGCGTTTTCAGTTAGGCGCACGAACCCTAGTTGAGACTTCGACACTAAAAAATAATAAGTTTTACATTAATTAAAGCTGTTTATGATAATAATTATGTATGTCTAGCTAAACAGAGAACTTACGTTAACACCGCAAGGTTTCCATTCTCTGCTTCATAAAACTAAGTACTTATTATTATTTTAAAAGTGCGATAGAAAACTTGTGTTAACACCGCAAGGTTTCCATTTTCTATCACTCTGGTCTAAAATAAATTACTAATAACAGAGAACTTACGTTAACACCGCAAGGTTTCCATTCTCTGCTCCATAAAACTAAGTACTTATTATTATTTTTAAAGTGTGATAGAAAACTTGTGTTAACACCGCAAGGTTTCCATTTTCTATCACACTATTTTATAGTTGTACTTACTTGTTAAGTGAGAAGCGGACGAGTAGAAGTCGAAAATTGAACTTGATCAACTCTCTGAAGAGGAGAACGCTATATACCCATCCAGAACTGACGTTTGAGGTTAAAGGCGAACACGTGTTGATAGAAATTTACTAATCATTCTAAAGGTTTTAAGGTGACCACGTGTCGACAAAATGTAGTAAACAAGGGTAAATAAAGGACAAATAAAAATGTGATATTATCAGGAGAGCAGACGTTGCAAGCATGTTTCGGTGCATAATCACTGTTAGCGGTGGATCAAACAATACCGCTTACTTTAAAATTAAATTGGTTGTTAGATAAAACATTTATCAGAGGTCAGGTCAATTGATATCAAAGCTTAGTATAATGAATATTATACCAATCATCTTCTGAGCTGTTGAATCTTTCACACTTCTATCTTTATTGGGATGTTAACACAAATTAAAATTAATACCTCAGTAAAAAGTTATATTTATATTAAACATATATATATATATATATACATAAAATTGTTTAACTAGTAAATCTTCAACAATCTTTTTTTCTTTCTCTGCAATTTGAAGTTTACGAATGAATTGTACCAATCATCTTCTGAAACTCTCTTCTAACTTTATTAAGACATCAAAACAAAATTATAAAATTTTTTTTACTAGTAAATCTTTCACAAAATTTTTATTACTCTCAATTATAAGTTTTATGAAAAGTTGTAACCGGTCTCAAATCTTCATCCTTAGAGCTAGCTGCCACTACTTGAAACTTGAGAGTCTTGTACGCAGTTGTTTGTATCCGTTGGACGTGAAACCTGCGCTTTGTAATATTTTGAATCACCCCACGTCCAAGTCGAAGATGAAACGAAAGAGCTCTGAATTCGTTCACCTTCACGTCTCTCGTAGAATATTTGATACCTATTTCTCAAAACTCTTAAATTGTAAGCTTTTCTTTGTTCTTCTGACATTTTAATGTTTTTTTCTCCGCCAAAGTGGGATGAAAGTAAACAATAATATCAACTTCAATGACCTAGAGGTGAAGAATTCGCGATACGAACCGGCGCGTGCCGATAACGAAACGTAAACAATAGTAGCGACCTCGCGGGCTTATCTAATTGTTATTTAATTGAGGTCAATTGCTTTTTAATTGGGGTCAAGGTTATCTGGCACGTGCTTATCTTAAAATATGCGGAAATGTCAAAGGTTATCACTGATAAGGACCCCCCGCAGAGAGATAACAGGGGTCAAAGGTCCTGTCCCAGAACCTACATTTTATAACTACTAATAAGGTTCGATATTATGTTAATTTTAACGATACTACGCACTTTTGTTTCTGAGGAATATGTAATGTCCCTTCTTTGTGCTTATTGTCCATAGTCATTATTATGATCATAATATATGTTGCCAAATGAAGTCTGTATAGTCTGTTTATGAGCAATATTGCCGTGCTAATACATGCTATTTAGATATATGTTACTTTCCTTCAATGTTAGATTAGCTATGTAATAATTAAAACATGTTATATAAGTCATTTACATGTCATATATTGAAGTATTTGTTTATCCTAGGATTATATAATATAGAACATGTATGTCTCTTTCTTTGAGATGCATCTCAGGAAAATTGAGTCCTTGTAGGGTATATTATGTTAACACTGCTATCTACTAACTTAAATAAATATGATATATGTAGTATACTTTATCATATTTTATATTCTTTATTACTAGGCTATGTATACACGTATCCCTCAGGTAAGTATAATATGTACGTTGTGTCAAGTTAGAGTACGCTTTGTTATTGCAGTAAACGAGTACGTGGGAAACATTACTTGCATACTAAGCTGTCTGAACCACCAGGGCCCTTGGCGACAAAGACCGCTGGTACAAGGCAGTGCCCCCTAGTCATAGTCACAACATAGTCGGTGTAGTATAGCGTGGGAAGTTAGTTGAGTTAGCAGAAAACTTATCTGCCTGGGAGACATACCAGAGTCACGGTCAAGTCTTACTAGCCAGTCTAAGTACGGTTACCGTGGGTTTACAGGCTCTGCTCGTGTCGTGTCGTGTGTGCTGTGTTAGTGTCCTGTGTATTGGGATTATCTATACCAATATCTTTGGTACGTGTAACCTATCACTTAATCACTAAATTACAGTAAACCTCACATTAAAATACAAAGTTAGGCGTTTTAATTTTCTAAAACTTTTATGTCTTTATTCTCTATCGTTTTCCGACACAACATCGAGATTTTAATATACATTTTTATTTCTGTTAGACTTACTTCAGTGACTCTTAAGGTTATATAACGTTATAATGAATCATTCAAACCGTAATCAAGTTAACCGGTCTCTCAACTCCTGGAGTATAATACCTATTCTTTAAAGCGATTCTTGCGTGACTATGTGGTAGCTTTTTAACCTCATATATTAAGAAAGTATTGCGAAGATACTTTTCACTCTCGTCAAATTTTTCTACAAGGCAGTGAGTGCATAGTGATGTTCATGAGAAATATTGCATATATTATTCTTGAATATTTTATTATTGCTCAAGTCCCTTCATATTTGTTTTATATTCTCTTATAGAATAATTTCATTCTAGCAACATGTATTGGTTGTTCTGTTAACCTTCCCCTGTGGTAAATTTCTACTGCATATGTCACTTCGTTAATTTTTTTCTTGACAACGAAAGGACCTCTAAATGGTGTTTGAAATTTACTATTTTTTTTTGTGTGGTCTTTCGGGAAATGGACCAAGACTTCATCGCCGGGGTTTAAATCCAAATGAGTTTTGTCACGGTCAAAGTATTTCTTTTGCGCTTCCTGGGCTTTTTTCATGATTTTCGGCATATCTTTGCGTATTTGCTCTAAAATTTCTATATTTTCCAACACCATTTTTTCGGGATTAACCTGTAAATATATACAATCAGACGGTAAGTTAGCTTCGTAACCAAACATGAGGTAGTGCGGTGTGTAGCCTGTTGAAATGTTTACAGACGTGTTGTAGGCAAAGGTAACTATTTGTACGTATTTTGACCAAGTTTGGGGTTTTTCCACAACGTAATGAGATATTGCCTTGATTAGCGTGTGGTTGTATTTTTCAACCGCACCTTGTACTTGTGACATATAAGCAGCGCCTGGCCTTTGTTCAATCCCGAGTGCATTTAGTAACTGTGAAATTACAGAATTCATAAAGTGCGTTCCTCTGTCATGATTAATAATTCTAGGAAATCCAAATGTGCAGAATAGATTTAATAATTTTTGCGCTACTGTGTTCGCATCTGCATTTCTACAAGGGGTTGCAAATGCCATTCTAGTGCAGGCATCGGTTGCAACTAGGATATATTTGTAACCATTACTTTGTGTAATATTACCTAAAAAGTCTATTGTTATTCTGTCAAAGGGTTTTATGGAGGGTGGAATAGGTTGTAGTAGGCCGTAATTTTTGTTCGTTTTTGGCCTACGTAGTTGACATTCTTCACAAGATTTTGTATATTGGAGGATATCATGGTACATATTCGGCCAGTGATATCGTAATTTTATTTTTGAAGCTGTTTTGTAATGTGATAAGTGTCCACCCGTGTAGGGGTTGTCATGGAATATTTTTAATATTTCTTGTGTTTGTTTTTGGGGTATAGCCAATAAGTTTCTAGTTTCTTGTCCGTTGAAGGTTTTGAAATATAACAATCCATCTATTTCTTCGTAATGTCTTGAAGCCCGTCTGATTTTTTTATTTACCGCCTCAGGTGAGGTCATCGCAAGGCGTATTTGTTTTAAATAACTGTCTTGAGCTTGTAGTAGGGGTAGATTTGTCTGTATTAAAGTATTGACAGTTAAACACACACGTCCGTAAATTCTTCATCCAAAGGTTGTTCTAAAGGATTTCTGCTTAAGGCGTCTGCTAACACGTTTGTAGCGCCACGTTTATGTTTTACTACAATGTCGTAGTCTGTTAATGACAGTGCTAATCTGTTTAATCTAGTGGAAGTGTGCTTAAAATTTTTATAAAACTGTAATGCGGCACAGTCCGTATAAACTGTTGTTTGTCTACCAAGCGTGAATTCTCTGAAGTAGTTCACAGCATAGGTTAGTGCTAGCATTTCACGTTCAGCATTACTGTAACGCATTTGGGTATTTGAATATTTTTTTTGACATGTAATAAATTGGGTACATTCTATTATTTTCTTCATCTAACTGTACTAACGCTGCTCCGCATCCAATCAAACTGCTATCTACATAAATGTGTGCTTCCCTGTTGTCCTTCCAATGTGATAGTAATGGTGGTCAAAATTTGTTTGATTTTTATAAAAGCCTGTTCACATAGATCCGTCCATTTAAATGCCATGTTTTTATTTGAATCTTTTATTATCTCAGTAAGGGGTTGTGCTATTTTGGCATAATTTTGGATGAATCTGCGGAAGAATCCTGAGCATCCTAAAAATTGTCTCACTTGCCTTACACAAGTTGGTCTTTTAAATTCGGTGATAGCTTCTACTGACTGTTTTTGGGGTAAAATGCCTTCCCGTGATACCTCGTGTCCTAAAATGTTTACACTTTTGTAGAGAAATTTACACTTTTTTGTATTTAGTTTCAAATTAGCTTTTTCTAGTTCTTCTAATATAGTTTCTAGATTATGTAAGTCATTTTCAAATGAGTCACCATAACAAATTAGGTCATCCACGTAACAGATGACTTTATTATAAAGGTGACGGTTTAATATCGCATTCAAGGCTTTACTAAATAATGTGGTTGAAGTTGAAAGTCCCATCGGCAGTCGGCAAAACTGTAGAAGTCTATCAGGTGTTTTTATGGCTAGGATGTGCCTATCTTCTTTCCTAACCTCCATGGAATAAAATGCATTTTTAAGGTCTAATTTTGTAAATGTGTGCGCTTTGTTCAAAGAGCTTAAAACCAGGTTTACTGAAGGAATGGGGTGGGCATCTGTTTTCAACTGTGCATTAACCTTCCTGAGATCAGCTACCATTCTGTCGCTTCCATCTTTATTTTTCACTAAAAATACTGGGCTTGCATATTCTGTGTAATCCTGACATTCCTCTAATATTTTTGCTTGTACTAAATCGTCCAATAATTTGTTTAATTTTTCCCTTTCTGTTTTACTCTGCCTATACGGTGGTGAGTTTACAGGTTTCGTATTTGGTTTTAATTCGAGTTGAACAGGAGGTATGTTTGCAGGAGTTAAATCGATTACCTTTGTTGTAAATATGTGTCTGTATTTTTGTAAAACGTCAAGGACTTGTTTGTGTTTCTTGGAGGGTTAAATGTGGTGAGATATCAAATACTATGCCGTCCTTATCTGTCAATATTGTTTTTCCTGTGTCAGTTGTAGTGGTATGGTGTTCCAGGGTAGGCTGTGCTTCGAGAGTTGGGTAATGTATATGTCCTATCGTAGTATGTGCGGGTATCCTTTTTGGGAAATTTGATGCGTTATAAATATTTACAATTGTATCTGTACCATCTTCCCCTTCTGTAAGATATGCATGACATTTCTTTTTTATTCTTAGATTCCTATCTGTTTCGATGGCTCTTCGAGACTCTATACCTTTTAAAGAGCTAATCCTAATGTGCTGATGTGGTGCTATAATTATGTCTTGTGGGGCTGTTACCTCTGTTACTTGCTGTACTTCTAATTCCTGTGTGTTTTTAAAATTCTTGATGTATAACTGCCACTGTTCATTCATAGGTATTATATGTTCAATCTGATATTTGGTAATTTTTATTGTTTTATTTTTATAGTTTAACTCCACGCAGTTCTGAAATAGGAATATGTTTCCTACCAATATAGGGCTGTTTAGATCAGGTGTCACATAAAACGTGTCTTCAAGTATTACTTTGCCAATTTTTATGGCGATCTTTGTTGAACCCAAAACTGTTAATGGTATACCGTTAGCCGATATCAACGAGGGTATGTTGCTAGTATTTAATTTTGTTTCACAAACTAGGTCTGCTCTAATAATGTTTATGTTACATCCTGTATCTATAATGCAGGGTACTGGATGTCGAGGGTTTGTGGTCAAGGCTACGTCTATTGTTAGGACAGATATCTTCTTCTTGGTTTTATTTTCGCAATTAAATATGAGTTCATAAATATCCTCTAATAATAATGTTTTATTTTTCCTCGGTCTGTGTATCCTGTCTTGCGTTATTTCTTGCAAGTTAGTACAATCTATCATATTCTGTTTCTTCTGTTGCTCTATGAGATTTAAAATCTGTATAGTGTCTATCTCAATGGTTTCTTCCAATCCAGTATGTGTGTTTACCTCCCCCATACTACAATCTGGGTCCTGTTTTACGTGCGCTACCCCCTTTAATACACTAGGTTTTATCTGTTGTGTGAAATTTTCTGAGACTGCAAGGTTTCTTGTAAAGCTGGGTTTATTTATATTTGTTGTCCCCGAGGGGTTTGGTTCGCTTAGGGTTGGTGTTGGATTGAAGACAGATTGAAGTTTTATGGTGTGTATAGGCTTTTTGCATAATAGGTTGTTCAATTTCTTCCATCTTCTTTAAGGGTGGGAATTCTTGATTATAATCTATGGCTTTAAATATCACTTCTGAACTGGTCTTTCCAGGGGTTGATAGTGGTATTACTTTGGGGTTAGTTGGAGTAAATGTCATAGACTTTATACATTTGTAAGTTTGTCGATTCCTTTGGTTAAAATCTATAGTGTTATTTGTTTTCGCTTTTAGTAAGGGGGAAGTTCGGTAAGGGTTAGTATAACCTCCCCCTATTTCCCGTTTTTTTGTTGATTCTGTTTATAATAATTAGACTTGTAACATGATTCGATATTGTGGTTTGTTCGCTTGCAGTACCTGCAGAACAGCTCTTGTGTATTGTTGGTTTTAGGTGCTAAGCGGTTACTTTGGGGTTGAGAAGTTAATGAACGTTGCTTGAACCAACATTGTTCAGTATTATGGTTGTCTTTACGGCAAATAGTGCAATACCTATTTTGTCTAGCAGGTTGTATTTGGGAATGGTTTTGTCTTCTCCTTTCACTGAAAGTAACGTGTTTAATCATAGGTGGCCTTTGGGTTTGTTTGGGGTAGTTTGGGCTTTCCATATGTCTATTCTGGTGAGGACTAGGTGTTCTATCATATCTTGGCTTATATTTTGAGTTTTCATACGGGGATGGAGACCTTTCGTACCTGTGGTTATGATTTGAAATTTGGTTTGTAGTTAGGGTAGCTACTAAATTGGTTAGGGTGTTAACTTCTGCTTGTAGTTTATGGATGATGTTTTGTTCATATAAGGGTGTACTATAGGGTCTGTTTGCTGCAACCCTATTGTATCTTTCTTTGTTTTTTCATTTGTGTTAGAACTAGCTGTTCTGTAGTTTTTAAATTAGTCTCTAGATCACTTAAGGTGTCGTTTTTCAGTCCTATAACTCGTTCACAAGATTTCTGGTTTTAGTCCCTGTATGATAAAATGTATAATTTGCTTGTCCTGTATTGTAGGGTCATATCTTCGGCATGTTGTTAATATATCTAAAAAATAGTTTAGTGTTGGCTCGTTCTCTCCCTGTATTTTGTGTTCTAAAATCATTTGTAGACTCTGGGTTTGTGCTAATGGAGTGAAAGCCTCTATGAAACTTTTAGCAAGTTGATCCCATTGTATGGCTTCCCCTCGTTGTTTTTGCCTGTAGTGTTTGAACCAAGTTAGTGCTGTGCCTGATAAATGCGCTGGGAATAAATTAACTTTAGTGTTATCTGTCCATCTGTTTGAAGTTGCTGCAACTAAGAATTTGTCTAAAAAATCTTGTGGATTTTCGCTCTGGAGACCTGTGTAAGTCCCAGCTGATATTAGCGGTATGTTTTCCCCCATGGTTGCTGTGTTCGTTCTGTCAGGTAGTGTGAGTGGCTCGTAATGTTGTGCTAAGGTTGGGGGTGCTTGTGTCTTGATGTCCGCCTCAGGGTTATGTACTATGTCGTATAAATTTGTTCTCTGCACTAGAAAATCCTCGATTGTAGCTAGATCCTTATAGTTTTCCCTGTCCTCTTCACTTAGGTGAGTTTTTTTTCGTGTAGTTAAATAATTAAATATGGTTTTAATATTAGGGTGACTTGCGCTTATACGTGTTAAGTTCTTAAGTGCCGCTAGGATAGGTCTGAGGTCTGCTACAGTGTCTGTGTCTCTAGATAGAATTCCATTTTCATTTAATATTTTTATTATGTCACTTTTGGAAGTCCTATATGTGTCTAATGGTATTAAATCTTCATGTAGTATGGTTTTCATTTTAATTATACATGTCCATTGACGTACCTCGTTAGTTTACTTGGCGTTACTCTAATTACGGGTTTGAAAATATTTTTGAGTTATTGGAAATTTAATTTATCTTTTAGGTAAATGAGTGGTTTGTCACTGAAGTAGGCTATTTTAGTTAAATACTTTCTTATAAATATTATTTAGTTCTAATTTTATACCTAGCCTATGAAAACTATGTGCTCGCCCATGTGAGGAATTTGAATGCCAATCGAGTTTTAGCGCCTCCACCATGTAAGGTTTTGTAGGGTTGGTTTAGTTTAAGATTAAGGTTGTGACATATTTTGAGCAAGGGTTGCTGTGAGAGGATTTAATAATAGGTTAGATTGGCAGTACAAATACCCTCAAATGAACCAACACATTTATTTGTGACAACATTTCATTAAATTGATTAAAATTGATTGCGTCAATCGACATATTAAGCACAAAACTTAATGTCTTAATACTTTGAAGACATATTTAATATTAAATTATTCATTACAATTTATTTTGAATTTAATTCATTATAACATTTACTAGTAATTTTGTAGTGTTGCAATAATAATGAGTTCATGGACTAACATGAGAAACTTTCTTTAAAATAGCTAAACATTTACATGAATTTATATTTTCGAAATTGTGAACATTTAAATAGATATGGAATTGAAAAATGATTAATGAACCCTAAAATATACTAAGTTCTTAAAATTACTTACATTTTATTTCACATCACACTTATTACGCCTAGAGATATTTTTCCGCACACGAACACAAACACTCCCGAACTTCACTTTTCGAATTCCCGGCCTCCACTTCCACCTCTCCTCCTTGTTCTTCAGTTTTGATGTTCTTCTCCCGCCAGCTCATTGACCACGCCTCTGCCAAATCTCTCCATCATAATTGGTGAGTAACAATTTTCCATATCAGCATGGCTGTCCCTTACATTGTCGCACGGTTTTTTACAAATAAGCATTTCCTGTTTGTTCACCATCGGCGTCTGGGCGGATGTGCGTATCTACTTACATCCGGAGGATGTTTGTCTCGAATTGCAATACGAGACTTCCTTTCCAGCAACTATCTGTACATCTATTCTATGAATTTTATTTTACTAATAATACATATGTCTTACACATTCCATCTGAAATGTAAGTTTGTATCGTACCGTGGTAAGTGCTTTAAAGTGACAAGACAAAAATTGAAAAGTCAGGGCATGGAATAAACGATTTGTAATTTTGTATTAACAAATAAAATATAGCTTTTGAAGAATACGTTTTAGTCTTCTTCTCAAGGTTTGAAAATAATCAAACATGAAAACTTCGTAGCATCATGCAAACAAGTAATAAGAACAACAATATCATAGATTCAAATGCCAAACAATAAAGTATGGAGCTGTAAGTCAAACTCATCTTCAAATATGATTGATCATTCAATACCAACAAAAGGCACAACTGAAAACAAATATTTCATCCATAGTTTTGAGCTGATGGAAACTGTTTTTGCCCAAAAGATTACATTTTACATAGCCCAAAAAATGGAACAAGAATTAGACTTCTTAAAGGGAAAAATTACTGGTTGACATCTACAATTGGAATAGGTTTATCGGTTTTAGCCTGAGGATTATTTACTATATAAAATCTCTTTCAAAAAAATATGTCATTTAAAAACTAACACAATTACCCATCGTGGGATAGGACTAAGGGAAATAATTTTGAACTTCACGTTGTGTGGTATAAATGAAAAAAGCTTTAAATTCTCCATTAAAACTAAATTTTAATTAATTAGTTTTAATTAATACGACAAATGGTACATACTTTCTACTTTTCGTGTATTTAGATCTTCCCAATTAATCTTATGTAAAAACCCCCTAATGCATAAGGTTAAACATGCTAAAGAAACTTGCACTAAAGTATCTATTAGTGATATAAAAACTTTACGTCCTGCGTACAAAAATGGAACTAGTTTTATTTTTTAAATATGGTAATAAGTGGATCAATATAAAAAATATTTAAAATTATAAATATAAACTTTTATATTATTTGGGAAAATATTTGAAATTGGACTTAACTATTTTCATACATTCCCCTAATAACTGTATCCATCAAAACGAAATTATAGAAAAAGAACTGTGTTTATTAAGGTCTTACTCGGAAACAATTATATCACCTAAGCAGTTGTTAATTTATAAGAGCAAGGATTTATAAATAGTATTATTTTTATTCGTGTAATTATACGAAGTAAATAAACATGAAACTTTGGCTATGTAAAGCCTAAAAAAGTAAATATATAAAAAATCTAAAAATGTGAATATAAAGTTAGAGACTGGTAATACAAATAAAAAATATATTTTGTGTTTCTAAATATTGTCGATTAGGTCCAATCTAACGCTTCTTTGTACGAGCAAAAGAATAAATTACATGCACAAGTAATTCAAATAAAACCTAGATTAGGATCAGGACCCGACAGGTCATTCTTAAAAAATATTGTCTGTTTGACTTTTTGTGCGATAATGATAATTAGTGCGTCTCAGAGACTTGAAATGTGTTAAGTATGTTCCTCTTGATCCAGAGAATAATCTACTGACTTTGTGGTCAAAACTTCAAAGAGCAGCAAAGTTCCAGGTATCTCCGTAAATACCGCAAAGACTTGAATCCTCGTTACTATGCGTCAAGTCCTTCATATCCCATTGCACTTGAATAAATCTCAGTAACTTGTTATTTAATACCACTAGATTTGTATCCCCTGCACTGTTTTGAATTCATTTTACACTCCAGTCTGTAAAATTAAGTAAATAGTACTTGTAACACGGTATAAAGTCAAGGTTTTAATGTAGTTAAACGGAAATTTTATTAAAGTTGTCTATTGCATACGCGTTTAGAGCGATTATTCACCTATCATTATAATCTTTACACTTTACAAAAATAAGTGTTTGATTAGAGATTTTAAATTTTTATTTTGTCAACAGAAGTGTTTTTTCATAATCTTGCAATTTGGACTTAACTTATGTCACCCAAGTCGAATTTTGAGCAATCTTAATTAGAAAATGTATTTTTCGGCTCTTTTGGGATTTTATATAAGTGAAATTACTTAAGTTTACCGTAGGACTCATACACAATTTCCTAGTTCTATGGCTACTCTGATTGCTTCTTTCTATCTATTAGAAATTTCCATCGAAACTTTCTTAATTCTTTATTAAATATAAATTTTCACGTTGAACATAAAAAAATATTAGATACAAATTATAGATCAATAACTTAAAATTAAACTTCTTTATGAGCAAGATATATGGCTTTGTAACAATTATAAGACTTTTCGTCTTTCATTATTTGTAGGAAAAATTGTATAACAATTAAATATCACCGTTTCATTTATATTTTAAAATAATTTTATGTACCGTATTTATTTTACGTAAATACGATATATATATTTACAAAATAATATAAAACAGTTTTCTTAATTACGTCAATAGTACTACAGAACGTTTCCATTATTAATACTGGCAAAATGGGTAGCTAGGAAGTCTAGAGCTTGTTTTCCTTATATAAGTTTTCAAATTATTAAAAGTTGAATTAATCTACTACTTTATCGGGTGTCTTTTCCCTACACTATATTATCTATTATCCAAAGCAGAAAAGAGTTTAAAATCCATCTCGTAACTTATAAAGTACATAAAATCTTATCAGTAAAAAATATGTAAATACTTTTAAGCTGAAAATTTCTTTGCCTTTCTCTCTATACACTGAGGTATCCAGATCAATCAAGCTGAGTGCTGCCTTACCATACTACTTCTAGAGATTATATTTAAATTCCACTTTATAGTGTTACTGTATATTTAAAAACCATAGTTTTTAATGAGTTGAGTAAAACTTGTAATGGTGAGCCAAAAAAGCCATGTTTCATGCATTGCCAGCTAAAAAATTTACTCTGGGTTATTACTCCAACGAATCAGTTTAACAATATTTGATGTTTAATGCTTTCTTAAATTTATAATGTATGTAACAACCATTGTGTTCCAGAGGTTTTGGAAATAGTTTTTTTAATGTGTTCCAATTGTTTAAAATGAAAGACCAGGTGGAACATAAGTCTTTTAAGATATAATTACCATAATTTCTTATTTAGTACAATTTCAGTCCTCAGATTTAGGTCCGGTTAGTCTTTGACATTGCCTTATCTTCTGTTTCATTTACCATCGCGTCGTGAAGAGGATTATACACTTTGATCCTGTCAGCTTAGCTGGGTGAGTATCAAATCTCGTCTTCCTGTTTTTGGTAGTATTAATTCACTACAGTATTTTGTACAGTACTTAGCAAATAACTTATCTGATTTTAAGAAAATTTTTGTTCCAATTTTGTTTGTAATGCAACCGAATCATGACGAGTAAAATATGCAATAATTAAGTCATTCATTTTTAAATAAACCTCCATTGCAAGGCCTTAACTTAAAATTTTTTAATTTAACAGTATCTTATCTTTCTGTTTATTTGCCACCGTGAGTAGGTTTATAATGTTATCGCTACAAATTAAAAAGATAAATGTCAATACTTTTTGTTGAGCATTTAATTCATAGCAGAAAACCTTCTTGACGACACACATTTTTTTATTTCAATATTTATATTTTGTTTACTGTCGTATAATTGCTATTATTAAAATTTTTTAACGTTAAAAGTGTCGCAAATAGTGTTTGTACTAAGGTGTTTCGAAAAACCTGGTAAAAACCGCAACTACGTTCGTGCACTCTAAGTTATATTACTCATTGAAAATGTTTATAAAACGCGTATATCTAAGAACTGAAACACTGCTCGACTGTGCTTTTTGTTACTGTTCCCTATTTTCAAAATATACTACACAACTTACAAAAAGACTGTTTCCGGAAGTTTAGAACATACATTTTTGTCAACAGTCTGACGTATTCATACTACATAAATGTTAGTAATAACGAAATTATATTTATTTCTATAAAACGGTAAATTATAAAATTATTACTATTAAAAATATGACCGAACTAAAATATGATAGTTAACCGCTGTTACGACAGTAAATTTCTGTTTTATTTGATTGAACAAGAAACAAAATAAAAATTTAAATACTCGCCAAGAATTTTGAAAATATATACTACCGCTAATTTTAAAAACGTTACAAATCAATTTCCGGGTTCTTGGAAGATGTGTTATCGGGTGGGTCTCTAATGTAATAATATCTTACATTAGGATAAATGTGTTAGATTGTGTATTTATCAACTTTTAGATCATATATATTTATACATATAAAATATGATGGGTGTTTCAGGTACAGGTGTTATTTATCTACAGCACACATTTATATTCCAATTTACTATATATAATTTTAAATGTTATAATTTTACGGTGGTTAGACATACTTTATTGTGCTCATTTTTCCAATACAAATACAATATTAAGGTTAAAACTACACAATTTTATTTGGTTGCAAGCTACTAATGGTCATTGAAAACTTTAACTACACAAATAGGAGGCAATATTTATTGGTAACTGAGAATATATGACCTCTCTGTTAATGGAATATCTAATTATGAAATAATCTTCGATTAAAGTTTCATTCACACCGCAAAAAAAGATAAACTATTCCAAAGTTATGTATTGTTATATATGTTAAGTTATGTATTGTTATATAGTTATTATGTATTGTTATATATGTTAAGTTATGTATTGTTATATATGTTAAGTTATGTATTGACTGTGTTTTCATTGTCTTGATCGAAAAAAATTAAATTTTAATGTAACGTGTTTTAAGCTATTATATTATCATCTAAATTATTGCTATATTTATTTGAAAAATTAGATTTAAATTATAAAACATAATTACTTTTTTAAACTATAACATTGTAATTTTATTTAAACACAGATTGAGTGCAAATAAATTAATACATTCCGAATAAATCTGCATATTTTATTGGTTTTATTCATGGACGATTATTTTCCAAAGCACATGACTTTCAGATTTTAAAATATGTGGTACTAAGTAATGTGGTTTTCAACAAAAACAAGGAAATTTTGATTTCTCAATAAAACTGTCTCATGGGAAATTTCAGGAAGCACTTTGTGTTAGGAGAGGTGATGAGAAGATTGGTAATAGTGGAGGTGGGTGGTGCAGGGGTTGACGGTTTTTATCACGAGAGAGGCTGAATCACACTGCGATAAGATACATTCCCGGTGGATCTGGGATCATTTCTACCCTACTGGAGTAACATCCTACAACATCATTAGCACTTAAAATGATTAGACATTTCAACGCGTCACTTTGTTTTAAATTTAACTGGGTGGTATTGAAAGGATGGCAGGATCTTCTTCAATAATGGCGTCTAAACAATCACTCGGTTGGACTGTTATTTACTCAAATAATTATCCAAAAATATACACCTAAGACATACACGATCAATCTTACAGTTAGCATTGAGAATAGAAAATCTGACTGGCTAAGCTGAAACCGTACGTCAACTTTGAAACTTCATGGTCTGAAAGTAATTTAAGTCCACAAGTCCAATAGAGTCACCGAGATGGTCACAAAGCATACCTCAGACCAGGAATTGTTACTGAGGGAAATCAAATATCCATATCCCTATTCCCTTCGAAATTGACGCATCAGGCTCAGAGTTATACAAATCTAAAGGAAAGTAGTGAAAACTATAATCTCAGGTTACAGAAAATTTTATGAGTTATTGGGGTCAGTCACATGTAATGGAAAAGATTATTTCTCCGCTATACATTCCTCTCTTCACTAGGTTAGGAGAGCTACAGCGAGTACTACTTTGCAACCCCACGTCTAAAAGTAAAGTATCCTCAAGAATTCCTAACATTAATTACAAATATCTATCGGAATCCATAACAACTTGCCATCTTGGAGTAAGTTTTAGGAAATACATTTATACACACTTTTGTAGTGTATGTTTCGACATTTATTGCCAATTAAGGGATGTCTATGGAATCTGTTAATGATATAGCATCTAACCGCACATGTAAGGGCCACTTGTACATTGATTATATTAACCTACATAATAAGTTATCACCAAAATTGTATCATTTATCTCTGCTACTAGATATAAATTCTTATTTTACAGAAAAATACTTGAAACCCACTTCATGCTCCTGATCATCAACTCCACGTCAGTTTTCCATTTGTACTTTCATTCGTAAACCTAGTCTATTATTCATTTTCATATTATTTAAAGAAGTATAACCAAGAAAATTTACACTTTACAAAGTAAAGGTCCTACAAGATCCTAGAGAATCCAGGCCAATCTTCTATGAGCACTGGTGTTATTTTGACATACATCAGGAACTTAGGCGCTGTTATATTTATTGCACAAATACAAGGTTGTTCTTCGAATCCAGCACACTGAGTTTATGTCAAGTTAAGAATGGATTTGTTCAGAGGAATTTGCTTGACATATTCCTCTTGTTGTCACTATCATATTGTCTTGTTGTTACTTTATTTCAACTGTTTTGTAGTGCGGTAGACTTATTGATGTTATATAGAGCTCTGCATTGCCACGATCTATCACGTGTTCCGGGATATACATTTCCTGTTAGACGTCCAATCGTTTGCCCTTATTTCGTAGTAATCGTACGTCACTTGGTAATAAGATATAGTAGTACCCTAGACACACTTAACATGCTTAGTCCCTCTACCATTAGCAGATATTTCGATTTTGTGTTTGTCTTATTCTCCTATAAATGCTTCGTAAATAACCACAAGCACAATCTTCATCGTCGTTTTTATATCGACTGAGCACAGTTTACGACCAATTTGTTTCTTCTAAGAACTTTCTCTAGATTCAATAAACCTATGCTCTGTTATGTTCCAGGGAAATGGGCTCTCGGATCTTTCACTGTAGATTCTTAAATAAATTTCCAGCAAATTATGAACTCCAACGAATTAGACCTACAATGGTTTTCTAGAACTAAAGAGCAGATTATAAATTCCATATTTATATTCAAACGGGTGGATATTAAATACAATTTAATATAAAAAGTTGCAATATATTTTTTACACTGCTTATGATATAGTATATGTATAATTATTGTAATATTGTAAGAAAAATAGCAATAGAAAATAAAAACTAACAAGAGGTAAGGACAATTTTATCAAACAAAACTTCTTAGGCAGTAAAACAAGTCTTAAATAAATAATCCAATACAAAGGAATATCAAAACACTCAATAGAACGTAACGATAGTATGTACGGAACTGATTGTAACTCTTTCCCGCCTATTAAGAGCGCCTGCTCTCTGGTGGCCGCAACCCAAATCTGTTCTCTGTACTGCGTGCATTGCACACGGCGCATAGTCTTTAGTCTTTTTCCGAAATAAACTTTGCTTGCCATTTAAAGTTTTGAACTGAAAATCATTTAATTTCTTCCTTTCTAAGTTCTTTGACTATGAGGAACCCATGCACCAGGTTCTTTGAACCCAAAGTACCTAGGATCTTTGGATTAAAAGTTATTGCACAGAAAAAGAAACACACAACGAAATGACCTGTATGGTTCTTAATATACTGCAAATCGAGAAAGCTCATTATTAATGTATCCAACGATGGAGTGACAGTCAAATTCTCGTTTGGTTTTTATCTGTCAGGTGAATAGCATTGATCGAAGGTAATAGATATTTAAAAAAACATTTCGTAGCTTTTTAGCTACCGATATCAGTATATTATACATCTTGTTACGAGATATAATGTATAGGGAAATTATGGCTTTAAAAATTAACAGAGATTAGTAGCTACAAAGACAAAATTTCCCAATTATTTTCCCTTGGATTCTAACACTGTGCAAGGTATTTTATCTTTATTGAATAGTTATACCCAGTGGGATAGGAGAGTCTATAGGATGAAGTCGCTAAAACTGGCAATGCAGCTTCTGATATCTTGATTTTGGGAGAAATCATGTTATGCAGAACCATTACTTTTGAGGAACAGTCCTTTGTATTATCTGAATATTAAGATTGCCATGGTATTAAAAAAAACTCCCAGACTGTAGATGGAAGTCTTTTTTTCAATTACGGCTTGTGACAGTCCATTGACTCGCTAACCATCTCTCAACATTTCCAATCTGCCTCGTATAAGTTGGGAATCTAATTTCCTGTTCGAAGGCTGTTCAAGTCCTGCATTGAAGAGGATATTACCAGGATATACTGAGCCTCCAATCCTCAACATTCTATCATGCGGAATCTTTTAAGGTGAAAGTTAAATACTTGTTAAAGCTGCAAAATGTATACACCAGTATATACACTTTATTCAAATATATATTATTTTAAGAAAATTTAAGCCTTTAATGGATTTATGAACCTATTATATGTTGTGATTATTTGATAAAAACTCTCGAAATCCTCATATTAATGAATATGTGAAGTTTTTTCCGTCAAAAATTGAAAAACGTACTAAATAATTTTGCTATTTCGAATAGTTTTAATTAAGGAGACCCATCATATATTTTTAAGAAATAAATTTCAAACTAAGAAATAATAATCGATAAGAATAAAAAATTATTAAAGTAATACCTCTGATGTAGTAGTCGATTGAATAAAAAACATCGCAGATTTCTTTATATCGAACCTTTTAGAAAGTCTCATAGAGTAATGCAACTGAGGGGAGAGAGAGAGAGAGAGAGAGAGAGAGAGAGAGAGAGAGAGAAAGAAGAGAGAGAGAGAGACAGACAGACAGACAGACAGACAGACAGACAGAGAGAGAGAGAGAGAGAGAGAGAGAGAGAGAGAGAGAGAGAGAGAGAGAGAGAGAGAGAGAGAGAGAGAGAGATACATGAGGGTCTGTAGAGATTAAAAGCTACAATGAAATATCAATGTAATATCTATGTTACAATATATTTGTTTTATTTGTAGTATTTTTTATATTTTACAGTATTATTATCTGTCTATCAAATTTCTATTCATTTAAAAATTGTAACTTTTCCGAAATTTTTTTGTTATGAAAATCTCCGTGTAACGTAAAGGCAAATTCTAAGTATGGTACTTGAAATATCCTAGACCGAAGGTATATAACAAGTGCTAGTTGTGGACCTTTTTTAAACCAAGTAGATCTTGAATAAAAATTTTGTATTTTGTTAAAAAATTGAAATCGGTCAAGCCGTTTGGTATCAGCAGCATAAAACATACGTTTTATTTTCAACATGATGGAGCTCCACCACATTATGCTCTTCCTGTGCGACAATGGCTAGATATACACTACCCGAATCACTGGATCGGTAGAAGACGTTCAATTGAGTGGCCGGCAATGTCTCCAGACTTGACACCCTTAGACTTTTTTGTAAAGTCACTAGAAATCAGTAGTTTTTAAAACAATTTCCCTAGTGTCTAAGACTTGAAAAAGAGGATCACGGCTGAGTGCAGACGCTTAACCAAAGAAACTTTTATAAAGATTAGACAAGAATTTTAAAATAGGTTATTTTTTTCCTTGAACAACAATTGATACCAATTTGAACATTTGATTTGGAATTTACAAAGGATTTAGAACAGTATTCAGTGAGTAATTTTGTTGATATTAGCAGTAGTACATTAGTTTGTAGCTAATAGTTATTGTGTAAGAAATTACATTCTTGGCTTATACTACAATCTTAAAGACTGTTATAAAACACATCTTAGTAGTCTTTTGACAGATGTAGCCTTCCCTGTCCTATGTATATATATATATATATATATATATATATATATATATATATATAATATATTATTCTCGATTAGGAAAAAAGGCAAATTCTACCATGGAACAAAAAATGTAGTGAGAAGAATAATTACAATGGCTATAAATATACACTTTTGGACAGACCTAAATCGTGGCAAAAATCTAAATTGAAAATTGGCTTTGGAAATATAATTCACTAGAACCAGAAGTTCATATTCACGTGCAAAACCTCCGAAATATCGAGCGAAGCCGCAGGTAACTGCTAGTTATGATAAATATTAACGTCTCGTACTGATCTATCCAATATAGTAATTGTATATACAGCATATTCACTGTATTATTATTTTAATGAACTACCAACCAACAGGCTAAGTTGTATATACCACATAATGATTGTATATTTATTATTTTGAACTACCAACCAACATGCAAAGTTGACGCAACATGATGAAGCATATACTCCCCCGGGAATATGTACTATTATTACTTGACTTCAACTAAGTCTTGACGAAGTGTGAAGTATACCTTGGAAAGTGTTGTTTGTGTTTCATGTTTCTTAAACACTTTACTCGTGTATGTGCTTTTAATGTATTTAAACATTCTGGTTGTGTTTATGGATTTGTAATATCTTCAAATTAGTATAAAATATTTCAGAAGACCTTGCACTTTAATTAGGGTTTACGTTCTAGCCACCCTTTAGAAGCAATGTGTATAAATAAAACACTAATATGTGAATTACTATCTTCTATCATACGAGAATTTTTTTTATTTTTTTGATAATTCTAAATTAATATACCTGACAACTTTACAATGTCAAAATACGTATATTTCTTTATACCTTATTTCCAGTGTATAAAATATTTTCCTAGAATAAGCAATATTTAAGTGATATAAAATTTATTGAATGATATCACTTTTAGGAATGCAGTAGAATGTGTGTGGAACTTTACTGTTGATTAAGAATTGTTTTAAAATATTTCTTCAGTCAATATGAACTTAATATAGTAGCCGGCAGGTCCATTGCGAGGCGCCATGTTGTGCTAAGGGCAGTTTGTAGTTTGGCGAGGGGCAATCTGTCAAACTGCGAGGGGAGACCCGTGAGTGTGGTGGGGAGTGAGGTAACACGTGTCGGTAACGGCTCCTTCGTTGGCTCACTGACTCCGGAAGGAAAGATAAATTACATACCGATAACACTCCATTGTTTAGTAGACCCGCAGTTCATGACATCGCATACACTACGAGAGTAGACCATATACATCTTTGTTTACGCTTGTATTGTTCCTAGTTATAGGCTGAACATTAGCAAGGTCTGTCATTTGAAGGGTTGGAACTATTTCATTTCTGTATCTCTGCCTATATGTCCGCCTGTTTGAACGATACCTCAGAACAAACAGACCTATAGATTTAAAATTTCCTCGATTATTTATTTTTGTACAGGGAAATCTCAGGTCAATGATATTGCATGTTACCCGATGGGACATGACTGAGTGTAATTAACATTATTTAATTAGTATTTTGTGCAACCATGATAGCATTGATAAAATAGCAGAATAAATGTAATCAAGGTAAGTACTACCACATGATATTGCTGCTTGTGACACATTAACGCATTTAGCTTATTCATAAAATAAAAAGAATATATAATTTCAGTTGGTTTCAGCGCACTCTTGCATTGAAGTACTCTCCCTACTTCACTAGTGCTTTTATTATTTAAATATTACAATAAAACCTAACTTATTTTAATTACTAAACTTAAACATTATATGTATTTTAAAAATGTTAAATTGATATCCCCTTCAATCCAGTTTTACTTTATTCACAGGGATACCACAATTTGGGACATTTATCAGTCTCTCAGCTGGTGGAGAGTTCTAGTCTTTTGTGGATTTCCAGCATATGAAAGTTCCTAGGCTGACCGAACCGCTCGACTGTGGTGGCCGAACGGTTTCGGTAGCGACTATTTCGGGCTTGGCCGACTCTGAAGTGGCCTCCTCAACTCCTACAAGAGTTTTATTTCAACTTGATGCAAGCTAGGAAACTTTCCATAGTAATTCCAAGGTAACATAGTAATTTTTAAAAACAAAATCTTTGAACTCCATCCTGCCTCATTGCTCCGACAGGAATTCTACATTGTCTCGAAGAGGGGACAATCACAAACATCTGTGCTTGGGGTCATTCCCAAGTTGTGGTGATCGGAAGAAAACTAAATTTCATTATCTTATTCAGTTTCGTTGCTCCATTTAAGTTTTAAAGTACTCCTTCAGGAGCGTTTTTCTGAAACAATAATGGATACTAAGGAAACTTCCCACTATAACTGAAGTCACTTAAAGTATTTTTTTAAATTTCAAACTCTGCTACCCGTTCTTTATGTTACTTTAGGACGATTTATACATAGTGAATTTAATAGAGACGTCATTCCGAAGCCGTACATCATAGGTGATGTTTCCTAGTAAGTTTGAGGTAAGTTGTAGTAATTATAAGAAACCAGCATTTCCACAAATTAATGTCTTTGTTTGGCTTCTCCGAACTGTTTTATATTTAAAATTTTCAAAGTGATTTACATGTCAGATACTTGTCCAATACAATACGAAACCTAAAAATGGTCAACATGGGGAAAGCCAAATTTCGTTTGAACAACGTTTCATCCAGATTGGCTCAAAGTTTTCCGAAAAATCGGTAGACGTACATTAAAAAGAAACATATTAACAAGTCAAATTCTAAAACCTCCTACTTTTAAGGCGAGTAAACATGAATATATTTGTTCTCTAGTAGATAAGTATCTCTCTGAACACAATAAATAGGCGAATCAATAGCAAATGGCACTGATAAGACCGCGTAGACAGCTTATCACATGCAAGGCACCCGCTATCACTTACCTGTGACTGTCATGTCTATACTCAATTGTAGTCAGAGGAGATAATCCGCTGGCTATCGTGATAGATAAACTTGCAGTTTTAATGTAACTATAATTACTCTAATTTAGATAACAATGTTGCTGTATTATCACAATGCCAATTGTGATTCTTGGTATGTTTGAAAAAAATAGAATAGATATCTTTTACTTTTTTAGTTCACGTCAAACAAATTGCTAACACACTTAACATCTTATTATATTACGGCCTTGCTGTGGATATAAAATCAAATGATATTAAAAGATATTGGACAAGGAAGAAGCATACCACACTACGTCTAGGGTAACTGGCTTCGCTGAAGTTGCGTAGATAAATTTTCTACTGAACTGCTCATTTTAATCTTAAGATGTACTGCCGACAGCGAAACAATCATGCAGAAAGTTAATGTTTACGTTCCATCGCCAGGCAATAGACGCATGGTGGAACATGTACCATAGTCTAATGTGATAACGATGATATAGAAATGCAGCTTTATGCAATTTTTGAAATCTGTAGGTCAGTTAGTTTTCGATGAATCATGTGAACAGATAGATAGATTCACATACTTGCAGAAATTAAATTTTCCAGTCCCATTAGTGATAGGCTGAGCGTTAGTGATGAAAACACTGTGGATAATATACTGTAAAACGCTAAATTATGAGGTATTCATAACTTTTGAATACCGTTTTTATAAGTATTTACCTACACTATTCAAATTCATAATAATGATATTATTATGTTTTATGAATCGTAACGCAATAATTGAAGTTATAGGTGAAATACATATTAAACCTATAACATTAGGTTATATTTGGAAAAATATTTTGTTCAGTGAAAAGTGACAGAGTATCGAGTTATTCTCGTTACCCTGGGGAGATGAATAATCCAAGAGTAGACTCAGGAAACATCAATCACAGCCGTTCGAAATCAAGATGAGTAACCGCAATCCTCAAAGGATCGCGCTGGAGATATTTCTGTGTCTTTTGTGGTGTAAAGGATAGCAACATTGGTCATATTAAGTTTACTTCACAGCTCAATTTTGCTATGCGTATAAGAATGATAACTACATTTTAAAGTAATTTCTTGTATAATGGGACAGAATTTATTTTATTTTTGAATTTGTTAATATAGATTAATATCTTGCGATAAGTTTTTATTTTAAATAGTGACAGTTAAAATTTCTGCCTGAAATTACCGGCAGGAATTAAAAATACCTGTCACAAGCTCCTGACTCCTGAGGATATGGCAGATTTCTACGTCTTTAACTTAAGACAGAAAAACATACTGAGAAATGAATAAAAGATATTAAGCGATAGGCTTGATTTGAAAAGATTAAAATTTTTTAACTGAAGACTAAAGAAACGCATAATAATTTACGAAATTACTGGTTAATAATAAGAGAGTATTAGCTGATATAAACCCTTCGAAATTTTCTATCAAAGAGAAAAGGGTTCACTGATTCTTTAAAAACTGAAAATATTAATAGGAATATGCCAATTAACAATAAATGAAAATTGTATATAAATACACATTAATTTTCCCAGTAGTACCAAGGTTCAGGTACGATTGGTTTTATGAGAAGCGGGACATTAATATTGATAGGGTAAGGTAAAAGGGGAATTGGTTATTCGAAGTGAGTGAGAAGGAGTCCACAGTGAACGAGATCGAAAGGAAGAATCAAACTGGGAGATCAGATAAGAACAAATGTGAGGAAGATAGGATAAGATTTTAGAATAAGTTAAGGTAAAAGAGCATAGTGACCTATTGTTGGTGAGGCCAAAGGTGAACTGGGCTTCGAGTAGCCACAGGAGTTTAGTAATTAGTAAATTATAATTTTATACGTACCATTCCGTGCTTATAATTATAATAAATTTATCGTTTGTTTCTGTTTGAAGTAACTAGAATATAATTAGGTATGTTGGTACTTGTTATACAAACAAAAATAAAAGTAGGGTTATTCACATAACCTGTCTTAATTTTTTTTGGATAAGCATATATCTCTCTCTCTCTCTCTCTCTCTCTCTCTCTCTCTCTCTCTCTCTCTCTCTCTCTCTCTCTCTCTGCGTTTTATTCAAAATTATCGTATAATCTTTTTACGACGAGAGAGATGACAACTTTCTTTAATTAATAAAGGAAAGACATATCTCAGATATACATACATAGTTGACTATTGTCAACTCAAAATAAAATAAGTATTCTCATTTGTGGTTCAATATCTAAACTGTGACCAAAGCTCTTTTTGATATAGTTTCCAAAGACAGAAAAAATATTATATTTTTTACAAAAAGGCCCATTCAAATTTCTTGTTTTACTCCAATATTGTTTCAGTCGTCACGCTCTGCATTTAATATTGCCGTTTGGTAAATTTTCAGTGATCTTTCGTCCAATGCAGACCTATAGTTACCTAATTTCTTTTGTTTGGTTTCAAAATTAGTGTTTTGTTTTTACTAAGCGGATGTTTGATTTATAAATAGTATGCTTGGAGTACATACACAACTTGTTTGTTGTGGTTTCCGACATGTCTTTTTTTGCTGATTTGAGTTATGGTCGGATTATTTTTATAGTCTATTGTTTAATTAACTTGTATACATCACAAACCACTCAGCTCAATGTTTTAAATTAATTTTTTTCAAATTATTATTATTTCAAACACATTTGGTCTATAAACAGAATTAAAGGGAACCCTGTTTTAAAAACATTCCACAGCCTCTAAATTATACCCTCCTAAACTCTTCATTACTTTTTTAGGGTTTATGCAGCAGCTGGTATAATGCTTACTGTGCAAATTGATCAAACATAGAATATTCTAATTACTCTAAGGACCAAAGTACAAGGTGGTCTTGTGGTCGTGACAACTGTATTAACATTGCAGGGCAACCATTTAACATAGTAATCAGCCAGTTATCCACATTAACTAAGCAAATACCTGTTCATACTAACAAAGTAGATGCACTTGCATTTCCACTGTGCAAATTTAACAAATTTATGTGGCAGATGTAGACGCTTTTTTACAATACTAGATTTTGAAAACCAATAGTACAAGTATTTTCTATATAAAGGGAACAATGCAAATTCAACTGTAGCGCAACGAACTATACTACAAATTCGTTGCTGTAGCGCCGTAAAAACACAGATGGAACACAATTCAAATTTAACTGAAAACTAACAGCTGTTTACGCTTTCAGCTGAAGTTCATCAAAGAGGCAGAAAGATTTGTTTACATTTAAACTTAAAAATTACTAAATATACAGTGGTAAAATTCCGATTTCAAAGACGAAATTACTATTTAACTTTTACTGCAGATTGGACCAGTGACGATTATATAATGCATTAGAGTATTATACATACTATTTTAAACGTTTTTATAAACTCCACCTCAATAAAAAATGCTGTAAATGTTTGCACATGTGGTACTAGAAACTGCTTCGCTTTTTTAACATTGTGTATGACATGTTTACCGTAGCTTAAGTAAAAAGAGGGAAATGGACACAAACTTGCTTCAAACCATTCTTCCCCACATTATAGTTAGGAAAATAACATGATTTCTACCACGTAAAACTTATTATAAAAAGTTATTTCCAGGTATTGAATGAACTTAGTTTCAAGGATGTTCCACTCTTACCATTGCGGAAACAGGTAATAAGCTACATTAGTAGATGCTCTTTGACTGAAGTAGTCTTTTTACTCGTAAGCTAACGTATGCATATGTTTTCTCGATCTGGGTAACAACGTAAACTCAACTATTGAGTCGTAAATAAATTAGACATGCAAAGAAGTAAACGGCCACTGTATGACCACAGAAACTTTTCAGTCGGAAGTAAGTTAATTTTAATACAGTTATATTTTTCCATAAAAAAGTAAAATCAGTACTAGCCCTTCAAATGTCGTAGACGGAATATAAACGGAGGGTATAGACACTTTTAGACTGTTCGCTGATAAAAGGTTTGTAGACGTAGGGCTTAGTTTTTGGTTCACATTGTACAGCCTGCAGTTGCATTTACGTGTTTAGGTTGAATGTTAGTCATCTTGGCTTAAAGATTTTTATCGTGCTGATATTTTATAAAACATTACGTGTTGCTGTTTGAATTATGAAATAAATGTGTCGCAACGCTAGACCTTGATTGTAAATATGTGTTAGGACAATTATCCACCCAAGGAAGGGACCAGAAGTAGTCTTTCCAAAGGTAGTGTTACTACTTTCTTGTATCACTGAACGATGGCAAATACCCGACAACCCCTGTTTCTTTCACATCCTTTCTCCGTTAAAACAATCTTTATATAGAGTACTTGGAGGCTACCACTAATATGGATAACACAGATATTTTATGAGTGTTTATTTTTTACTAAAATTTTACAATTACAATTCACTTTAATTGATTTATATAGTCTGTGTAGTAGATCCAGAAAATTACTAAAACGTTAGTCTACATTTTACTTTAGTATTTGAATATGGTGAATAACATATTATGATAAAGAATGATAATAAATTTGTTTTGTACATGTAATTTATGTAATATTTGTTAAAGTGCTTAGCGTAGTAATAGTAAATAAAATTATCAGTATCATGACTTTAAACTTAAACCATGAAGGGATTTAATGTTTCCATGGAAAACTTCGACTATTGCAAGTGAAATAAATTTAAGGTCCGGATAAGGAAATGTTATTGCTTCCTTTCCTATTTTCTCTTATCTGGCCTCTTAGCAGTTTCTGCTGGTCTGAGCCAGGATAGCTTATTAGACTGATAGCTAAAGGGTCCTGTCGCTGGACTGACTTTAGGTTCTGTAAATCGCTTACAAGCTTATTGATTTCCAATCAGTTTACTTTGTATTTTAATTGGAATTCATATATTTTAAGGATTAACAATTGGGAAACGTTACAAAAAGGTAAAATAACATTATTGTACAAATAATGGACAAATTTTGTAACTATCTTGTGCTTGGCACGATATTTGGAAAACTAACTAACAGATTTGAAATTATGCTACCTTTATATATTTATAACCAATAACTATTTTTATGATAGTATATGTCTTTCTATGGATAACAGAGATGTAGATAACACAGTTGTATCTATTAATTAATGTTGATTAAAAATTGATAAAAAATTTTATAAGATATAGTTTTTATTGTTTCATTTTTATATTATTCCTATAACATTAATAATCATGATTAACTATTCACCAATTCAATAAGCCCTTAAGTTTACACTAAATTCTGAACTCAACTTTCTATCCCTTGAGATTTATTTTTTTTCGTACAATACCTATTTGCACTCATATAATACTATAAGCCACAATAGTTCTTTATACTTTACAGAATAATTTTAGGTTATATATTAGTGAATATCCTGAGCTATTTATCTATGTAGAATAAAATATAACCATATAAAATTCATTTATATTTGTGAATATATTATTTATTACAAAAAATCGAAGGAGACATTTTCAGGTCCTAGAAGTGGTGATGTACATGTATGTAAAAAAAACTCCGTAAACACTACCAAATTTTTTCATTTTAAATGGTTTTTTTTATTAGGTTGGTTTATTGTTTTATTAGGTTACATTACATTACTAGCAGTTGCCCGCGGCTTCGCACGCAATTTCCCGTTGAAAAACAGGACACTATATTCACGTATTCTTTTTCCATCACATTCTAAACATTGCTGAGATAATTGATAGCCGTTCCTTCGTGAGCCTCTTGGGCGCATTATGAAGGTATGTACCATATTTCCGGCCTGTATCTTTCGTGGTTTTTGCTAGGTGTTGATAAGTTATTCAGAACAATTAATTTATATATATGAATCTCGATAAACTAATTAGGTTATAAAGAATCAAATTCGGTCTGTTAAAATTAATTTTCTGTCTAAGATATTTCCAGTATTATTGAGGAGAGTGCCTTCAAAAAAATGTATCAACGAAAACCAATTTCGATCATAAAGCGTCTTCTTTCGGCTCTTTCCATTTACCTTCGATCTAACCAAATTCCATTACTTTATGTGCAAACATAAACGGATTTGTACAATGAGGTTGTTTTCATAATAGCGTTTAATAATATTTTCATTGCATTAGATAGTTTATTGATCATTGGTGCAATCTAAATGTAAAATTAGACAATGACGTCTTCTATGCAACCTGCATTACACTACTGGTCAAGCACTTTACAAGTTATTTTCTAAATTTTAAATGTAAACAAATGTTTCTGCCTCTTTGATGAACTTCAGCTGAAAGTGTTAACAGCTGTTAAGTATCAGTTCGCTTTGTATTACGTGTCGTAGCGCAGTCTGTCGGATCCAATATAAAACACGTTTACGTTCTTATCATAACTTTCGAATGTAAACAAACTAATTTTTCAATTTGAATTCGACTTTATTTGGTGAAATTAATGTGTTATGGGTGGTAAAAAGCACTCTAAGTGTTCATTCAGACCAAAAGCTATACCTGTTCCAAATTTCAGCACAATCCGTATAGCAGTTTCAGCGTGATTCGAGGACGAACCTCCAAACATCTAAACATACAAACATTCAAACATTCAAACTTTCGCATTTATAATATTAGTGGGATTAGATAATAAATATAATGTTCAAAACTACAAATCTTATTAATTAGGAATGATCTAAAGAAGTTCTTTTAAAACAATTAATCTTTATTGCGATACTAAAATATTTATTTATTTATAAAACTAAGATCGGCGTACAAAAACCATCCATGTATTAAAAGAAATTATTATTTCTTTATTACCGATAACATTCAGTTTCTTGAAAGGAATCGTAACAGTTCCAGAGAATGAGGAACTGATATTGACGACGGAAAGGTGGATGTGAGGTCAATTCGCCAGTCTGTAATAGAACGAACAGTTATGTTTTTCCGATAAAAAATTCCTTTGTTTATTGTTTGCTCCAATTGTTCTTTTCAAGTTCTTCTTATAATGGCGATTTTTGAGAAAGATATCTATTGTCAGTTTAAAACAATATAATATCCCACTAATATTATAAATGCGAAAGTTTGAATGTTTGGATATTTGGATGTTTGGATGTTTATATGTTTAGATGTTTGGAGGTTTGTCCTCGAATCACGCTGAAACTGCTATACGGATTGTGCTGAAATTTGGAACAGGTATAGCTTTTGGTCTGAATTAACACTTAGAGTGCTTTCTACCACCCATAGCACATTCATTTCACCAAATAAAGTTGAATTCAAATTGAAAAATTAGTTTGTTTACATTTGAATGTTATGATAAGAACGAAACGTAATAACGTTTCATAATTCAAATTAAACTGTCACTAAACAGTTGTTGACAGCTAAAATTCGACATACCTTCTGAAACATCTGTTTAAATTTACATTTTATCAAATAAAACATTAATATATAAATTTTACCCCAGATTACCCCAGTGACGAATTAAAATCATCTAATGCAATAAATACTGTTATAAAACTAACCTTAATGAACAAAGTTATGAATGTTTTAACTGAAACTTTAAACTGCTGGGTTTCCTGGACATTATAATATTACATTTTAACAATGGCTTACGGAAAAACAGAGAAATGAATACTAACACGCCTCAACGATTCATTCTTTCCCTGGCTACAGTCGAAAAAACTAGTGTAACGCAAAACTTTAATAACGATTATTTTGGAATGTTGCATAACCTTTATAAGGATTTCCCCCTTATACCGGAAGTACATAAGAAGTAGGTAGGACTTCCCCCTAGGTCGTAATAGTCTTTTCAGTCCTAGCAAACTCAACTATGCCAACACGATTTTGACCAAAATAGATTTCCGAGAACTATATAACCAAATGTATATAGTATTTTAATCGAGGCAATATGGCAAGCTAACCTGTGACATAGTAGGTAAGTGAATTTACACGGTCTGAAGTAGGCATCTCGGTCTTTTAACCGAAGTAGGCATCTCGGTCCTATGTACAGGTGTAAGTACATATATTTTTTCTTCGTCAGAACAACAAGGCAAAATCTACTATAATTAATTAACTGGAAATATCTTAGACATGAAATATATGACAAGGACTCGAAATATACACTTTTTGACCAAAGTAAGTTTCCGAGACCTTTGTGATCTGAGATTTGTGTTTTCTTGATCGGGATTACAAGGCAGATTCAGCTGTGACGTTATGTATATAATTAATTAGAACCAGAAATGCTCCTACACGTGCAAAACATGATATAACAATTAAGTTAAACTCTGATACTATTTACCATGAACTTAATAATATCTACCTGATACTCTACCTACTTACGTTTTAAAATGTTTGTAGAACTCCCATCATATTACATCATAATTGCTTCTTATAAGGACTTCGGTTCTAAAAATTGCGTGCGAAGCCGCGGGTAACAGCTAGTACGTATATAAAAACAAAATGAATATTATTATAGTTGTTGTACTTAATGTCTAGTTATTTATTTCCTTGGATAATTCAAAATAATTAATGATATTTATAGTAATATAAGTGTTTACCATTAGCTTCTCACTGAATTTTCTGCAGAATAACAAATTAAACTGAACTATAACTCAGCAAATTAGGTAATAAATAATAATAATCATAAACATATGCATATGAAACACACCACACCGTTTTCCAGCAGCTTTATATAGTATATTTATAATTTTAAATACGAAGAAAAATCTCAAAAGTAGAAATAGAACCGTTCATTTTATATTTAGACCGCAGGGATGCATAGATTTAAACAATTTTTGACGTGCGATGTCAACTTTCCTTAAATTTGTTATAACTGAAATATATTGGTTTTAAATTTTATTTGAAGAATTTTTTTTATTTTTGTTATGTTGAATCGTATTTGCTAATAATGGTCTCGCATAAAGTTGGTGAACAACATCAAGCTAATGATTAGTTATTCTTACTCTTAAAACATTGATTGTTTTGATAATTAACCCTTTGGACAGAATTTACAGGTACATAAACATACATAAGTTAATTCAGATGCCAATTACGGTCAAAAGCGTCGACATCCGGTGCCTGTATTCCACTTCCGGATACAGTAAACATTTTATGTTAGCCTCACATTCCAGTTTACCTACATATGTAAAACCTTTTCAGCTTACGTCAGACGGTTATCGAGATAATATGTGGAACAACCAATGCAGCTATGCACTCAAATACACAAAGATATGAATTTTTAAGTCAGTCTGAATGTATAAATAAAATTTATCATTAGCTTAGTTCACTAAATAAAGTAAAGTAAAGTAAAGAATGTCTTATTTTACCAGGAGAAGTTAGGGCTAAGAAGCCCTCTCTAACACTTAACCTGGGGACCAACGGCTTAAAAGTGACTTCCGAACCACCACCAATGGCCGGGCAGGCGGGCCGCTTGCAAGGACAGGATCGCTCAGCGGTCACCTGTCCAAGCAGCAGCCATGCTCGGCGTTGCTTGATCTGGTTATCTTGCGATAACCGCCGTACCCATTAAACTGCGCCATTGGCTATTCTATAAATAGAATATGTCTACTTAGCAAGGCAAACCTTTGTTGTTTATACCTTGTTTTTCATTTTTTAAATCATGCATATCTGTAAACGTGATACATTTCAGTATATGTTGTGGATTTCCAATAATTGTTTGCTATGTCATCCTTTTTCCCATGGCCTTGGTTTAATGTAAGAATCATATAAATAAATATACACCTAATCAGTATCATATCCCCGTTCTTATGAAAAACTATATTTATTAACTTGATATATTCATGGACTCATTGCGGCTTCTTGTTTTCTCAAATAGTAGTCATGGAGCGAATGGTTCGTTGCACCATGTTAGTAGCCGTTCCCTTTTGTTCTTTCAGCTACTGTAAATATACCCTCCCACCTAATCAAAAGAAAACAATTTCTAGTTCTCTAGAAGTACACATTTCCAATGTTTTCATTTTGTAAAAGTCCAGAGTTATTAACCTATTTGTTTGAACTTTTTGTTGATTTTATCTATAGTAAAATTTTAGATGCTGTACTCTATAATACTACTTGTAATTGATTACTATTTCCTTCGCTCTACGGCAGCTGATATATTCGTGGAAATAAATAATTCAAGAATGTAACACTAGCGTTTGCGAATCGAACAACTGTAAAAATAATTTGATAAATTTTCTTTAAATTGAATTTAAGAGCATTTATAATAAATATATATTCCTAAGTTAATTGAAGTGCCACATTTCGTCTAAATCTGTCGAATCTGCCTAAATCTTAGACTAAAAATTAAAAATTAGACTATCGAATCGATAGTCTAAATCTGCCTGATTGACTATCAAAAATCCAAACAGTATCTAATTTGTTTGCAATTTACAACTTAATAAAATTAAAACAAAAAAAATGTAATATTTAATGAATATAATACCGTATAGTTAAATGTAATATATTAAGGCTAGATAATCCTTTGTATGACTTAGCCATTTATGTTACCACCAGTACATCATATATCGCTCAAGAAATGTTATCCTGACATATATTGCGCTCATACATCAACCTAAGAACCTCCAAACACACAGAAAATTCGACTCCTTCACCTACGTTCTATATTATGATGGGTTTTGCAGAATATACGTGTTAATTCTATAACAATATCAATAACCATTAATCATCAATAATTAAATTTATAATTAATTTATTAATACAAATATCCCGTTTAGTCAAAGACATTTTGACCAAAAATAAAAAATATTTATTTAATGTATGTCCCTAACATATATGGTATAATAAAATATGTTATTTATTCATCGCTAATCACGTTAAACTATTCATGACATAAACTAGAGGTAAGTGACCAGCAAGGGTTTGATGATCCATTGATCAGTTTTGTTTCTTATTAATTTCTTATTGAACAATTTTGTTTTAGTTTAACTATATTTCTAATCACCAAAACCATCTGTTGATATTTTAAAATGTTTAACAGAAATATCAAATTATCTTAATCACATATATTAATCGACGTATAAACCCCATATTGGGGTCAAACATAACATTTCTCTGTTTGTTACTCATATTTTAGCAAACATTTACATTTTATAAATAAATAAATTTTTCAACAGTGTTATAATGAGCTTTCAAAATCGGGTCTTTTTGACGAGTATTTACTACTCGTTAAAATCGTTTTCTTAGTTTAAAAAGGTTTTCAGAGAGAAAATATGTTTCACCTCTTCTAATTTTGAAATAATTAAGGTAAAATTTAATTTTCTTAGTAAATCAGCATCGAAAAAGTATTATTAGGTAAAACAATCCAAGTGTACTTAAGATCTTAATCTTTCAATAATTCACATGAGTCTTCCAGTCTTCCCAGAGAGATAACACAAAATTTCCGTGACGAGCTTTCTCACTTTCCTTTCACGGAAATAATTCGTTAAAACTTATTGAAAACTCTATACCATCTATTTAAATACTGAAATAAAACTATCATATTAGGATAAGTAAAATTGATTTATAAAATACTTAAAGCTTAAACAGGATAAAACTTAAGCTCAGGACGGTGTAAAATAAATTAAAGCAATGAAGCTAATATAAACTTTATTATCGTTTGAACCAAGTGCTGCTATGCTCGAAACCCTATAAACGATAAATTTACAGAACTACCCTCCCAGAACACTGCAGCTGTTACACCAGTTCAGCGATTTTCAAACACTCTTCTTCTTGGATTACCCGGTACTGTAATAAATTTAGTATTTTTATTATAGTAAAAACATAAGTAATAAAAGTTTAAAGCAAGGTATAGTATAGAGCGGTTAAGTAAAATAAAAAAAATTAAAATAATCCGTATTGATAATTTTTTAATAATAGTGAGTTTTAACCCTTCTCACGAATATTACAGGAAATCTCGCACAGTAAAACTTGCTTAAAACACGTATGTGGGGAAATATCGTTTTTGGAATCTTTTTGTCGTGATGTATAGTATTAAAACAGGTTGTGGAATGCACTATAATACTGACTAATCATCAAACAGCTGCGCTTACGTATTATTCTTGGCTTACCGTTACCAATTAGAAACAGGGTTTTGTAGCTATACGACGCCATTTTGGATTTACGTTCTCGCGTTTGACAGGGTTTATCTTACGAGAAGAGTGCAGGAGGAACTTTTGAATTCGGCGTGTAAACTTTGTCTCTGTGTAACCAAGCGACTAATATGAGTTTTATTTCTTTGAAATAGTGATTGTATCTGTGTTTTCAGTGAATGCTTTTAGTTTTATATTAAAATAATTATACAAATGGCTAACTTAAATAATGAAAACTTTGATCAATACATCAGTGACATTATAAAAAATATTTAATAAACACAAAAAACTATAAAACTTTTAAAAAATTTAGATTTTATATTCTTTTGGTTTACGATAACTTTGGAAATTGAAATTTACTTAAATTTATATTCAGCATTATAAGGGTAATATAGTGAGTATATTTTTAAATATGCTTATGTGTAGACTCAGATTGTCATTAGAAAATGTACGTATTACATTGAAATGAATCCTGGCATTTCGGATATAAATAAACAAACTATGGAAGAACTAGAGAACGTAGGAAACATCCCCTTCTGTATATAGACATTATTCCTTATTCCAATCCATACGATTACATGATGTGTATTGTTCTATATGTAAAAAAAACAACACCACGGATTATAAAATAAAACAATAACAATAGTGAATGCGGTATTTGACTATAAATAATAACGTCATATTAATATGATACAAATTTATTCCAGTATTATCTGCTGCATATCAATGTACTATATTTTTATTACAAGAGTTTTATATATTATATGAAACTAAATCAGAGTTATAAGTATATATTAACCATACTAGCGAAGTAATTCAATTCTAACATTGAATAAAAGATTATTCTTCATAAATTATATAGTTTTAAAAATTAAATACACAAGAGGGACGTTCAAATTTTATTATTTTTGTTCATTGTTTGTTCTCAAGGTTTAACTTCTATATAGATAAATGTTTTATGGTATTGGTTTCACTTCACTCATCAAACTCATTTAATTTTCTCAAATTAAAAAAATTATCATGCTTAAGTTAGTCTATGACATGATTGTTTCACCTTAAACAGAGATCTGAAAGAACAGCTAGAGAGCAATTGAAGTATTTCAGTGTCAACCTAAAATTCTTTTAATAATACCTGTTTTTGATAGATAAACTTTTTTTCATTATTATTTATTAAAAATTAAATATGACTTATAGGTTTTAATTTTCTATTTCGTGTCGAGAAATAAGTATGTTATCTTACGGAACATAGAAAAAATACTATTTAATTGTAGTTCTTTTCCTTTATTCCCAAAATTTCTATAGGTGTTTTATTCAAATTTTATATTTCATTATATAAAATATTTCTTCACAATGCTCTATACTATATCTCAAATAACTAACATAGGGGCGTTATCTGTTACTGTGATACTAACAAAAAAGTTATCATCTCACCTCCGATATAACTTATGCTTATTTAAAAACTAATATATGTACCGTGTCCTGCCGTATTGCTCCAGAAAGGGTTCTAAATTTCCCTCAAAGTTACGTGGAACACTAGTTCGAAAATCCAAGTGTACTGTATCAGTGATGTAGCCAATGTAAGTAATGGCCATTGAATGAAAACCTCATCTCGGTAACTAACTGGGTCTCTTTGCTCCATGTTGTGTCTGAAAGGCTCCGGGAGCATTTCCGGGTACCTTTACGGAAACAGGAAAATGTCGCACAGTACCCCTGAATTAACATTTGGATTTTTAAAAATCCCAATGGCTGGTATTTATTTATCGCCATTTTCGATGGACACTACATTGTTTCCAACAAGAATGCTACCTAAAGGCAAATACGACTAGTGATATATGCTCTATCATTACGATTTTAAAGTGTAGTCATTTGAGCAAAACCCCACATCAGCAATTTACGTTGGCTGGCTTTTGCACTAAGTTTTTTTCGAATAGACTATAAACAGAATAAAATAAAGAAATTATTTTGAGACGTACTGGTGTAGCCCTCATTTAGCTAAAATAAGAGGCGGCTCTTTTCCGTTAATTCACCACCACTACTGTCGTTGAGTTTCCGTTTATTCACCACCACTACTGTCGTTGAGTTTCCGATAATTCACCACCACTACTGTCGTTGAGTTTCCGTTTATTCACCACCACTACTGTCGTTTTCCGTTTATTCACCATCACTACTGTCGTTGAGTTTCCGATAATTCACCACCACTACTGTCGTTGAGTTTCCGTTTATTCACCACCACTACTGCCGTTGAGTTTCCGATAATTCACCACCACTACTGTCGTTGAGTTTTCGATAATTCACCACCACTACTGTCGTTGAGTTTCCGTTTATTCACCACCACTACTGTCGTTTTCCGTTTATTCACCACCACTAACAATATTAAATACGGTTACGGAAATGTTCAACGCACTTTGGAATGTTCATTCCGGTTCTTTTTGATCCTCTAAGAAGCATGCAAGCCTAATCTTATCGCTTAGCGATAAAGATAAGCAACCTTGCGCCCGGTGGCCAGTCCAGTCAATCACTGTTTCTCCGCAAGTATGAATACTGTATGTTACGGCTTGTTAGCGACAGTAAAGAAAAGGCAGTGCGGTTTTTGCAATTGAGAGGTGCTTTGCACAACCCAAGGTTGTGTACTAATAAACATGACATGACATTACGGCTGTTCCAAACGTGAGTGTCGGGCATACAAACCTGTACGAGCGGATAGTTTTTTAACAGGATCTCGTCTTGAGTACAAAACGATAATTCTGTTCATATATTGTTGGAACAAGGAACATACTTCTATGAAGTTTTGTGAAGGCGATCTACACATGAACCATAATACAGTGTTGTACATGCGGCCTAACCTAAACTAATCTAATAATCATAGACAATTTTTAAATATGGTGTGTCTTTAATTTACATCCGTCTGTACAAGTGTGGTAAGTTTTTCACTATAGCTAAGGGTTTCTTAAAAATGTCATAACAACAATATAAATATGTCTTGAGTTCCTTATGTCATTTGCATAATATATTTTCCACAATTATTTGCCTCTGGTGGTGAATTAACGGAATTATAATTATAAAAATTAGTGGTGGTGAATTAACGGAAAAGGTCCTAAGATGCATCAAAATCCGCCTAAAGTGGATTGAAATTGTGTAATGAAACGAATCAAAATTTACGACTTCCTTTTTATTTTTTCATTAGTTAAAAAATTTACGCCCTCTTTTAGTCAAAGCTTAAAAGTACAGTTTTGTAGGAAATAGTACAATTATCAAGCTCTAGTTTTACAAAAGACCTATATTTTTTTAATGGACCATCCAGAAAAACATGAGACCGAAATCCTTGGAGATATATCTAAATAATTAGAAATACAAAACAAAGGAAACCCTCATTTTAAAATACACACCAAGACATGAAAGCAATGAGTATAGAATATTTTTTCTAAAAAAAAAGTTTTTTTAGGTGATATAAGTTAATACTGAAATTTATAACGATCACTGTCTACACCATTTTATATCTGATATTACATCGAGAAAGAGATTAGAATAAGAGTTTTGATCTATGTACAGTATGCAAGAGATGGTCTTCCCAAACTTAACTTCTTGTTTTTCTTGTTATGTAAAGTTCGTCGTTATTCATTGTGGATTTAACACACAAGTTTACGCGTCAAAGTTCTAAACATTTATACCCTTCAGGATCCCACACCTATGCCTCCTTCTTTCAATTTGTATAAAAGGGCTCAGGGGCGGATCGTAAGTAAAGGCCATTACTCCGGATGTTCCGCGGTAAATCCAACTTGTCGATGCGAGACCGCGGGGCAGTATACAACAGACTACCCCTCCTCGTTACTACAACACACGTTATCTAATGGAATTTTTTTCTTTATTCCTCTAATTTTTTTACATAAATACATGAAACTTTACGATTTCATATCAACACGAAGTACCACTCGGTACATAAAAATAAAATCTTACATAATAACACAAATAAGTATATTCACTGTTAAATTTCAGAAAAGCCTGGTTGGAGGACTTGGAGGAGCCTGGTCAATTTTCCTTAAATTTATTATAACTGAAATATATTGGTTTTACATTTTATTTGAAGAAATTTTTTTATTTTTGTTATGTTGAATCGGATTTGCTAATAATGGTCTCGCTTAAAGTAGGTGAACAACATCAAGCTAATGATTAGTTATTCTTACTCTTAAAACATTGATTGTTTCAATAATTAACCCTTTGGACAGAATTTACAGGTACATAAACATACATAAGTTAATTCAGATGCCAATTACGGTCAAAAGCGTCGTCTTCCGGCGTCTGTATTCCACTTCCGGATACAGGAACAATTCTATGTTAGCCTCACCTTCCAGTTTACTTACATCGGTAAAACCTTTTCAGCTTACTTCATACGGTTATCGAGATAACATGGAACAACGAATGCAGCTATGCACTCAAATACACAGAGATATACATTTTTAAGTCAGTCTTAATGTATAAATAAAATTTATCATTAGCTTAGTTCACTAAATAAAGTAAAGTAAAGGAAAGAATGTCTTATTTTACCAGGAGAAGTTAGGGCTAAGAAGCCCTCTCTAACACTTAACCTGGGGACCAACGGCTTAAAGGTGACTTCCGAACCACCACCAATGGCCGGGCAGGCGGGCCGCTTGCAAGGACAGGATCGCTCAGCGGTCACCTGTCCAAGCAGCAGCCACGCTCGGCGTTGCTTGATCTGGTTATCTTGCGATAACCGCCGTACCCACTACACTACGCCATTGGCTATTCTATAAATAGAATATGTCTACTTAGCAAGCCAAACCTTTGTTGTTTATACCTTGTTTTTCATTTTTTAAATCATGCATGTCTGTAAAAGGTGATACATTGCAATAAATGTTGTGGCTTTCCAATACTTGTTTGCTATATCATCCTTTCTTCCATGGCCTTGGTTTAATTTAAGAATTATATAAACAACTATACACCTAATCAGTATCATATCCCCATTCTCATGAAAAACTAAATTTATTAACTTGCTATATTCATGGACTCATTGCGACTTCTTGTTTTCTCAAATAGGTAGTCATGGAGCGAATGGTTCGTTGCACCATGTTAGTAGCCGTTCCCTTTTGTTCTTTCAGCTACTGTAAATATACCCTCCCACCTTATCAAAAGAAACCAATTTCTAGTTCTCTAGAAGTACACATTTCCAATGTTTTCATTTTGTAAAAGTCCAGAGTTAACCTATTTGTTTAAACTTTTTGTTGATTTTATCTATAGTAAAAGATTAGATGTACTTGTCAATAATGTACTTGTAATTGATTACTATATCCTTCGCACTACGACAGCTGATATATTCGTGGAAATAAATAATTCAAGCATGTAACACTAGCGTTTGCGAATCGAACAACTGTAAAAATAATTTGATAAATTTTCTTTAAATTGAATTTAAGAGCATTTATAATAAATATATATTTCCTAAGTTAATTGAAGTGCCACATTTCGTCTAAATCTGTCGACTAGGTTTTGCCTGATTGACTATCAAAAATCCAAACAGTATCTAATTTGTTTGCAATTTACAACTTAATAAAATTAAAACAAAAAAAATTTGATATTTAATGAATATAATACCGTATAGTTAAATGTAATATATTAAGGCTAGATAATCCTTTGTATGACTTAGCCATTTATTTTGTCACCAGTACATCGTATATCGCTCAAGAAATGTTATCCTGACATATATTGCGCTCATACATCAACCTAAAAACCTCCAAACACACAGGAAATTCGACTCCTTCACTTACGTTCTATATTATGATGGGTTTTGCAGAATATACGTGTTAATTCTATAACAATATAAATAACCGTCAATCATCAATAATTAAATTTATAATTAATTTATTAATACAAATATCCCGTTCAGTCAGACATTTTGGCAAAAAATAAAAAATATTTCTTTAATGTATGTGGTATAATAAAATATGTTATTTGTTCATCGCTAATCACGTTAAACTATTCATGACATAAACCAGAAGTAAGTGACCAGCAAGGGTTTTTGATGATCCATTGATCAGTTTTGTTTCTTATTAATTTCTTATTGAACAATTTTGTTTTAGTTTAACTATATTTCTAATCACTAAAACCATCTGCTGATATTTTAAATGTTTAACAGAAATATCGAATTATCTTAATCACATATATTAATCGACGTATAAACCCCATATTGGGGTCAAACATAACATTTCGCTGTTTGTTACTCATATTTTAGCAAACATTTACATTTCATAAATAAATAAATTTTTCGACAGTGTTATAATCATTATAATCAGCTTTCAAAATCGGGTCTTTCTGACGAGTATTTACTACACGTTAAAATCGTTTTCTTAGTTTATAAAGGTTTTCAAAGAGAAAATATGTTTCACCACTTCTAATTTTGAAATAATTAAGGTAAAATTTAATTTTCTTAGTAAATCAGCATCGAAAAAGTATTATTAGGTAAAACAATCCAAGTGTACTTAAGATCTTAATCTTTCAATAATTCACATGAGTCTTCCAGTCTTCCCAGAGAGATAACACAAAATTTCCGTGACGAGCTTTCTCACTTTCCTTTCACGGAAATAATTCGTTAAAACTTATTGAAAACTCTATACCATCTATTTAAATACTGAAATAAAACTATCATATTAGGATAAGTAAAATTGATTTATAAAATACTTAAAGCTTAAACAGGATAAAACTTAAGCTCAGGACGGGGTAAAACAAATTAAAGCAATGAAGCTAATATAAACTTTATTATCGTTTGAACCAAGTGCTGCTATGCTCGAAACCCTATAAACGATAAATTTACAGAACTACCCTCCCAGAACACTGCAGCTGTTACACCAGTTCAGCGATTTTCAAACACTCTTCTTCTTGGATTACCCGGTACTGTAATAAATTTAGTATTTTTATTATAGTAAAAACATAAGTAATAAAAGTTTAAAGCAAGGTATAGTATAGGGCAGTTAAGTAAAATAAAAATAATCCGTATTGATAATTTTTTTAATAATAGTGAGTTTTTAACCTTCTCACGAATATTACAGGAAATCTCGCACAGTAAAACTTGCTTAAAACACGTATGTGGGGAAATATCGTTTTTGGAATCTTTTTGTCGTGATGTATAGTATCAAAACAGGTTGTGGAATGCACTATAATATTGACCAATCATCAAACAGCTGCGCTTACGTATTATTCTTGGCTTACCGTTACCAATTCTAAACACAGGGTTTTGTAGCTATACGAGGCCATTTTGGATTTACGTTCTCGCGTTTGACAGGGTTTATCTTACGAGAAGAGTACAGGAGGAAACTTTTGAATTCGGCGTGTAAACTTTATATCTGTGTAACCAAGCGACTAATATGAGTTTTATTTTCTTTGAAATAGTGATTTTATCTGTGTTTTCAGTGAATGCTTTTAGTTTTATATTAAAATACTTATACAAATGGCTAACTTAAATAATGAAAACTTTGATCAATACATCAGTGACATTATAAAAAATATTTAATAAACACAAAAAAATATAAAACTTTTAAAAAATTTAGATTTTATATTCTTTTGGTTTACGATAACTTTGGAAATTGAAATTTACTTAAATTTATATTCAGCATTATAAGGGTAATATAGTGAGTATATTTTTAAATATGCTTATGTGTAGACTCAGATTGTTATTAGAAAATGTACGTATTACATTGAAATGAATCCTGGCATTTCGGATATAAATAAACAAACTATGGAAGAACTAGAGAACGTAGGAAACATCCCCTTCTGTATATAGACATTATTCCTTATTCCAATCCATACGATTACATGATGTGTATTGTTCTATATATAAAAAAAACAACACCACGGATTATAAAATAAAACAATAACAATAGTGAATGCGGGATTTGACTATAAATAATAACGTCATATTAATATGATAAACATTTATTCCATCTGCTGCATATCAATGTACTATATTTTTATTACAAGAGTTTTATATATTATATGAAACTAAATCAGAGTTATAAGTATATATAAAGCATACTAGCGAATTAATTCAATTCTAACATTGAATAAAAACTATTCTTCATAAATTATATAGTTTTAAAAATTAAATACACAAGAGGGACGTTCAAATTTCATTATTTTTGTTCGTTCTCAAGGTTTAACTTTAATATAGATAAATTTTTTATGGTATTGGTTTTCACTTCACTCATCGAACTCATTTAATTTTCTCAAATTAAAAAAATAATCATGCTTAAGTTAGTCTATGACACGATTGTTTCACCTTAAACAGAGATCTGAAAGAACAGCTAGAGAGCAATTGAAGTATTTCAGTGTCAACCTAAAATTCTTTTAATAATACCTGTTTTTTGATATATACAATTTTTTCATTATTATTTATTAAAAATTAAATATGACTTATAGGTTTTAATTTTCTATTTCGTGTCGAGAAATAAGTATGTTATCTTACGGAACATTGAAAAATACTATTTAATTGTAGTTCTTTTCCTTTATTCCCAAAATTTCTATAGGTGTTTTATTCAAATTTTATATTTCATTATATAAAATTTATCTTCACAATGCTGTATACTATATCTCAAATAACTAACATAGGGGCGTTATCTGTTACTGTGATACTAACAAAAAAGTTATCATCTCACCTCCGATATAACTTATGCTTATTTAAAAACTAATTTATGTACCGTGTCCTGCCGTATTGCTCCAGAAAGGGTTCTAAATTTCCCTCAAAGTTACGTGGAACACTATTTCGAAAATCCAAGTGTACTGTATCGGTTATGTAGCCAATGTATGTAATGGCCATTGAATGAAAACCTCATCTCGGTAACTAACTGGGTCTCTTTGCTCCATGTTGTGTCTGAAAGGCTCCGGGAGCATTTCCGGGTACCTTTACGGAAACAGGAAAATGTCACACAGTACCCCTGAATTAACATTTGGATTTTTAAAAATCCCAATGGCTGATATTTATTGATCGCCATTTTTGATAGACGTTATATTATTTCCAACAAGAATGCTACCTAAATGCAAATACGACTAGTGAAATATTATCATTACCATTTTAAAGTGCAGTCATTTGGACAAAACCCCACATGAGCAATGTACGTTGGCTGGCTTTTTATACAAAGTTTTCTTCGAATAGACTATAAACAGAATTAAATAAAAAAATATAAATAACATAATATGAATAAACCTTTAACACTTTTAAACTTTTATTTTTCTTACGATGTACATTTCGAAATCAGTGATTTCATCTTCAGGTACAAAATAAGGTTAAGTTAATTATAAAAATAAATAATTAAAACCATTTGTCATGTGTTTTTTAATACCTTGGTGGCTAAATTTGTTGTATTTAATTTTATGTGAGATCAATGTATATTGTTTAAAAGTCAATCGAATAATAAATTTTTTGTTAGAAAATCTTTGTCATTTAATAATATATTATGATTAATTTTGGCACTTTTGTAATTTTCAAAATGTTCAAAAGTAGATAATAAGCGAATTTTTTTGCTTATATGTAAAATTTAAAGATTGTTAGTGTATGTATGGCCGGTGTTATTTAAATGGTCTGCATATTTTTTTTATTATTAATTATTTATTTTTATAATTAACTTAACCTTATTTTGTACCTGAAGATGAAATCACTGATTTCGAAATGTACATCGTAAGAAAAATAAAAGTTTAAAAGTGTTAAAGGTTTATTCCTATTATGTTATTTATATTTATAAAACACTTTTCGAAGCTACTTCTCTAACATAAATAAAAAACTTATATTTAAACCATCTGCACTGGTCCTCATTTAGCAAAGAGGCACACCAAAAACAAGTGTGGACGAGCACAACATGATACAATGAAACGGATCTGAATTTTCAACTTCTGTTTTGCTTTCTCATTAATTAAAAACATTTCCTCCCTCTTGTTAGTCGTAGTTCAAAAGTGCAGTTTTGTAGGAAACCAAACTTTTAAGCTCCAGTTTTACAAAAGACCTACAGTTTTATGAATAAAGCATCCAAAGGTGATCTGTCTTAATACTGAAATTTATAGCAATCACTGTGTATAGCATTTTAAATCTAACATTAATCTAGAAAAGTTTTAATGTATGTACAGCATGCTAGAGACAGTTTTTCCTAACTCATCTTCATTAATTTCGTCGTTATTTATTATGCGATTAAACACACAAGTTTACATTTCAAAGTTCTAAGGATTTATATCCCTCTGGGATCCCACACCGATGCCCCCCTCGCTTTCAATTTGCATAAAAGGGCTCAGGGGCGGATCGTAAGTAGAGGCCATTACTCCGGATGTTCCGCGGTAAAACCAACTTGTCGATAAGAGACCGCGGGGCAGTATACAACAGACTGCCCCTCTTCGTTACTACAACACACGCTATCTGATACACATATTTTCCCTTTAATCTTATAATTTATATACATTAATACAAGAAAATTTACAATTTCATATCAATCCAAAATACTATGTAAATAAAAATAAAATCTTACATAATAACACAAAGAATTACATTCCCTGTTAAAAATTTTTTAACAATAAATTGATTATAGAGGAATTTCCCAGGCCTAACCTTATTGGAGGACAACAACTGAACTTATTTTAATGGCTGTCATAATAATATACAATTGAAATACATAATCATCCTAAACTGGATTAACACGCGAGCACATGCACCCGCGGCATATTGCCGCATTTTTCCAATATTGAGTGCAGCTGTTTCATTTTTTGCAGGAGAAAGTTGGGCGGCTTTATAATCCTCGGCAAACTATCCCCCTACGTGACCTTGAGCTGGGTTAGTGTCTTTCCGGCCGCCGGGATGTGCAGTCCTTATCTTATCTCAAGCGCTACCCCAATTGTGAGCAGTTTGCCTACGTGCGTGCTAACGTGTAATCTGGTGTATTCAATATACGATTATCGATACATTGTGTTTTAAAAATTAGTTTTAGTGCGCAAGTTTTCGATATTGAACTTAAAAAATCTGTATAAGGTAAAATATGAATACATATGAAGAGGAGCAGAGACGCATACGAGACTTGTTAGAGTCAGTTCCAGAACCACGAAGGAGCGAATTAGACGATGTATTATCTGACTTGAGTGATGTGAACGAATCTGAAATTATTCAAAATTTTAGTCAAGACAGTGATTCTGAAGAGAGCATTGGGGATCTATTAGAAGAAGACTATGTTCAAAAACGTAGCGGAAGGAGTTTATTAGCAGCCGATCGACTCCAGGACATAGCAGCCACTAGATCCAGTCACCAGGACTTAGCAGCAGCTGAACCGAATCACCAGGACTTAGCAGCCGCTGAACCGAATCACCAAGACTTAGCAGCCACGAGATCCAGTCACCAGGACTTAGCAGCCGCTAGACCCGGTTTCCAGGACATAGCATCTGCTGGATCCAGTCACCAGAACTCAGCAGTTACTGGTACAGGTAACTAGCAGTTATTAGAAACGGTTGCAATAATTAGTCCATGCTATTCTGGTAGAGTAACAAGATTAATTCCAATCCTTTGGTTTGGTCCAACACTCCTTAAAAGAAATCATCACGAGCTATAAGTCACAACTTGATAACACAACTTCCTGGCCCTAGGCGCAAGGCAATCAGAGCAAAGTCAGAGCTAGAATGTTGGATGTTATTTTTCCCCCGATTCTCTAATAGAAAACATAGTTTCATGTACTAACAAGAAAATTGCCCAAAAGAAGGCAAATTACGTTCGAATTCGAGTGACAAAGAAACTGACTACGTTGAAATGAGGGCATTATTAGGCTTGTTGTATCTATTTTGTGTTTGTAATTCAGGTGTACAAAATACTTTAGATTTGTGGCGCAGTGATGGTTTTAGAGTAGAGATATTCAGACTGGCCATGGGAGTGAATAGTTTTAAGATTTTGTTGCAAAAATTACGGTTTGATGATGTAAGTAGTGATGACAGAGAATTTAGAAAGTCCCAAGACAAAATGTATTGCTTAAGCGAACTGTTTGAAAAGTTTGTTCAAAGCTGTCGGCAGCATTACTCTCACGGAGCATCCGTCACATTGAACAAAATGCTGCCAAACTTCCGTCTCAAGTGCCCCTTCCGAGTGTACAGGCCTAAAAAACCAGGAAAATTTGGTATTAAGGTTTGGGCACTGACAGATTCTAAGACTCTTTATACTTCTAGTTCAGAAGTTATTATTACGAATCAGCATATAGGGACCTTTGCTTTGAGCACATCCACTCGTGATGTAGTTAATAGAATGACTTCTCACATAGCTTACACCGGCAGAAATGTCACATGTGATAATTTATTACTTCACGTCCATTCCCATTGCACGTGATCTTCTGCAGAAGAAGTTAACACTGGTTGGTACAATCAGAAAGAATAAACCAGAAATCCCTCTAGAGTTGATCACTGAAAACAAAGGGAACGAGAGACCAGTAAAGAGCTCCATGTTCGCATTCACACACAAACTGAGGTATTGGTATCCTACAAACCTTCAAATAAGAAGTTAGTCCTAGCTTTGTCTACTTTCCAATGCACAGATGACATTGACGAAGAGTCCAGCGATGGATGCAAGCCCTCCATCATTGCATTTTATAATAAGACCAAATGTGGTGTTGATGTAAATGATGCCATGCAAAAACAATATTCCGTGTCAAGAATCTCTAAACGTTGGCCACTAACACTGTTTTTTTTCCTTCTCAATGTTGGAGGTATTAGTGCTTATGTGATACACAAAGCAAAATAATCTAAGAGTAGCTAACGATACAGACATTCCAAGAAGAGTGTTTCTCTCAAATCTATGGCGACAACTTTTGACAGACTTTGCACAAAGAAGAGTAAATGACAAACTATCATTACTTCGTCAAATCAATGACAGATTAGCTGACATATTCAAGATTCGACCTGCTCATATTCCTGTCGATGTGTAGCAGGCTCATCAAGGAGGCTATGTAAAATGTGGTATAGGTCTGAGAAGAAAAATCGAAAAAACAACAGGTTTTGCAATAACTGTCAGACACCGATCTGCAAAGAAAACACTGTGGCTGCATGCACAAGATGTTTAGGTGAACCAGAAGTTTCATACTAAAGTTATTCTTCCTTTTTTACACAAAAATAACTGTACAAGTGATTTTCTTTGTATTTAACAACAGAGTAGAGCTAATTTAAATATAATTTTGTTTTCATTTTTATCAAAAGGTAAATAATTTATATAATTTTAGAAATATTTTGTATATCAGTGTAGTCCTAAATATGAAAATAGTATAAAGTAAGTTAATTTTTTTTTAAATTATACATATAATTTACAGTACTCTATTTCTAACAATAACTAGTACATCATTAGGATAAGTATAAACTTATCATATCATAATGACATATTTGTATCTTTTTAGACACAAAAACATATAAATTGTACTGATTTGTAAACAATTGTGGCATTATTATTACTTTTAAACCTGATTCAAACAAACGCGGCAATATGGTAACGGCGCGTGCCACGGCGTAGTTAAACAAACTATGATTTTACAGGATATTTGTAAAACATATATTTAAATAAATTGGAAAACTATTATCAAAGAATATTAATACCTAGAATAAGGTAAGATTGAATTGAATTGAATCATAATTTATTTCCCAAAAATATTTACATGCGTGCACATTTACTATCAAATCTATATTATGTTCTTACTATACTAGTTAAATGTGTACATAAAACATTATACATGAAAATATTACACTTGTCAAATTAAAGTGGCCTAGGAAATGAGCCTATATGAGCAGAAAGCCTGTGCGTAGGCTCGAGTTGCTTCCCTGGAGATTGTGGACGAATTGAATCTGGTGATTAATTTATTATCATTTAACATCAACACCACACACATGCGCGCGCGCACACACACAACACACACACACACACACGCACGCGCGCGCGCCAAAAAACCGTATTTACATAATACGGTATTGAAATTTATTAGCGTACATAAAACCAATAGTTTAAAGGAAAGATTTAAAGAGATGAAAAACAATTGAATGTTGTATTTTAAGGATCAAAAAGTCAACATGCAGAACAACCTAACCTATTACTAGCAGATTTCTTGCCAAAATGTTAGGAAATAAAAATTAAATGTATAAAATAGGAAAAATCCATCTAGAGGCATTGGTGCTGTTGAAGGGGCATTAAGAGGGGGGAGGCAGGGTTAAAAGTCAGGTCCTTCTGTAGTCAGCCAAGATAATTGCCTCGGCCTCCTCCGCACTGATAAAACACAACCATTCATTCGAGCGTTTCTTACATGTATATATTGACGGTGAGTTGAATATTTGGTTGTCAGGAAAGTATTTACAGACATTTCTATAAATACTTATAGTTCTATGGGATAATAAAGAGAATTCGTAGAGGAGAAGGATTTACTAATTTGCATTGATGAGACACCAATATTCCGTGAGTATCGTGTGTTATGATAACGTGAAGTTGTAGAGAAAATTGTATAAAAATGTTCATAAATATGAACAAAGAGTGTTTTAATGAATACTTTTCGAATTGATGGAATAGCAGTTTCTTATGTGTGTAGATAACGGACTACACCCAACAATTAGTATTACAGCATAGGGATTAATGTCAAGATCGTGAGAAACAATATAGTAAGATGTGAGCAAATTGCCGTATGCGTGTCCTCTCGCGAAAAAAGGGTGCGTGTGCTCGGTGTTAAAGGTGAAATTTTAAAACTAATGCATTGAAAACCAAACTCAGTAATACGTGTGCATTCAAAGTTTACAAACAATGTCAGTAAATAATGCTATTAAAATGCAATATTACAAAGACAACAAAATAATAAGGACATTGATAAATTGAGCCATGAATACAGATCGCAGCGATATCAGCGCACCAGCAGACCGAACAGCTGATAGATAAGCTCAGGCGGGGTAGGGAGGGGAGGTCGGCAACCTAGATTAATTGAGGAACAACAATACAAACCAATAAAAACTTAAACAAGTCTTCAGTGCGTTCTTGCTCTTCGGTGTGTGTGTGTGCGTTTGCGTGCGTGTTAGAGTATTAATTTTATATTTGTACTGTGTTTATTGTGATCTATGTAGCATGTAGTTGTGTTGGTGAGAGTGAATAAAACTTTGAGTAATTGGAATACGGTATCAAGGTATGCTACTATTTAAAACTTAACCTAGAAACTAACTTATTCGAATTCGCTAGGATACAATAACACAGGTTTACACTTCAGCATTTAAAGCATAATATAAAAGAAAACTTGATCTACTTGTTCTATGCTCATAATCCAATTCTTAACTTATTACTTAACACTTGTACACTATTACCATTCCTTAACTTAGGAGGTATAAAATTAAAAAACTTAGATTCTAGGTAACACATTTTTTTAAATAATTAATATTAGGCTTTGGGACGGGATAATTATCTTTCAATTATATATTAAGTATGTGCCTTTAAAATTGTTAAATTTAAACGCTATTGCAATATGACGTGTCATATTACTATTGCTTTGTTTTAAAGACGATGTATCTATTAACGAAACTATATTCATCAGAAAAATATATACCTTACACGACAGTTATTCACAATATAAACCGAATTATGATTTTTTACTTGTAGTTTCCGTTCTCTTACATTCCTACAAAAGTTGGCAATTAATTACACGGATGAGTTCAAATTACATTACATTGCAAAAGTTATTTAGTTTCTATTTTCTTCAATTTAAATATCCAAATAAGTATATAACTGTCAAACTAAACAATCTCAATATACGACACCATAATCTGTAATATAAAAGCAAATTGAACAAATAAAATCAAAGTACTTACAAAACATTTACCTTATCAGATCCTTCCAAACAATCACATAACCTAACCTTGTATGTTTTTTGCACTGTTTGATATTCTTTAATTGTTCTCCAAGGCACTAGAGAGAAGTGGAGTCTATAGTTTACTAGACGAGTGTTTATAAACAATATATAGTTCTCCTACGTTGATTATATGCGTAATTTTGATAGCTAAGATAATATCAAAATGAAATTACTTTTCTTATTAATTCAGAACAAGAATTTGCAATAGAGATCGAAATAAAATAATTTTTGAATAAATGTACGGCTACTTCAAAAACCTGTATTACAATCAATGAACTAAAGAGTAAACATAATTTTCAAGTAAAGATAACAAAGGTTACTGAAAGCCGATGCCACACAATCTTAAGCTTTTAAAATTTGTTATTGTATTATATTATATTTTAAACTGTAATGCTAATGTTGTGTAAAATTTCCTTTAAAAGGGTGGACAGGTAAAGATGTTCACGGACTCGAATCAACATTTAGTTGACTCTGCTATGGTGGAAAGGGCTGATTCAAAGTGAATGTTGAGTTTAGCTCCTAGGTGAGAGTGAAAATTGTGTAAGTCTGTGAGTCTTGACGACAACAGCAATACTTAAATGAGAACATTCTACACACTATCTGAAATTCCTATAAATGAGTTCTGTGCAAACACTACAAAGCTTACCGTTATCTTGTCGTTAGGTAAATTAGCGGTAGGAGTGAGAATTGGGTTAGTAAGTGAGTGTCGACTGCATGAGCAAGACAACGAGAATACTCAACACATTCCTCTGGTATACCTTTCATGGATTCTGCGACAAATTTACAAAGCCTACGTTGTTCGTTGGGAAAAATTCTTATAATAAAAAATTATGATGGTCAGTGAGCCATAAATACAAGAGCAATACTTAACTGAAAGCAGCCATCACACTCCACTAACATTTTTTAAAATTATTTCCGTGTAAACACTACAAACCCTTCGATTTCGTTGTCGTTAAGTTTATTATTGAGTAAATTTTGCAGTAAGAGTGAGAAATGAGTTGGTAAATGAATCTCGAAAATGAGCAAAATTTAAACGATAAAACTCAACAAACAAATTATTTTGTAATTACTTTAATGAGTTCTATATTAACAATAAAAAGCCTACGTTGTCTTTTCGTTGTTAATCGTTGTGTAAATTAGGAGTGAGAGTTGGGTTGGTAAGTGACTGTCGACGCATGAGCAAGACTTAACGGAGAATACTCAACACATTCCTCTGGCATTCCTTTCACGAATTCTGTGCAAAATTTACAAAGCCTGTTTTGCGTTTGGTAAAATGCCTGTGTGAGTAAAAACTGTATAGGTATGTGAGCCATGATGACAATAGCAATACTCAACTGAGAACAGTCTACGTACTCCTCTAACATTCCTTTCATGTATTCTGTGTAAACACTATAAAGCCTACGTTGACTTTGTCGTTAAGTTTATCGTTGAGTAAATTAGCGGTGAGAGTGAGAATTGTGTTGGTAAGTGAGTCTTGACGACATGAGGAAGACCAAGAACAATCAACACAGTACTCTGACATTCCTTTCATGAGTTCTACTCCACACAATTCAGATACTACAGCAGCGGTTCTGTAACTAGCTTGATTGTTTGTTTGTTTTTTTTTTTTAATAAATGGCTTTCAATATAATATTTTTAAGAAAACGCAATATTTTATCTGTTAAATTAGACGTTGTTTTGTGCGGTACAGAACAATAATTAACAATGATGAGATGTGATTTTACGTTTAGCACACTAAATTCGTGAATTTACGAATGACATAGTGTATGCCCAATATTTTTATTTAAATTTTCCAATATGATTTCGTGCTTAAAATGTTTATTTATAAATTTAAAGTTTAAGATAAAATAAAATTGTGACAAAATTTAAAGTAAAACATTTCAAAGAAGAAATGGAGTTGAGTGATTAGTGGTTGTTATTTACTTGTCAAACTTTAACTGCAGTGTTTTATGAAGACAATGACTATGGATGGTCCAAAGAATTCTCTGATGTCCAAACGATATTTTGAGAATATTTCTCGATACAATACTAAAAATTAAGTATTTTGTGAATTTATTTAAGTATATTTAATTAAACTGACATTTCAACAAGAAACAAAAGTTTAGAGCCAATTAGACAAAATAAAAATGTGGTATCGGTTTCATTAATTTTAAATAATTAAGAGTAGTTAATATATATATATAAAATTTCCAAAGAATTAAATTTACTACATAATGCACTCACATAATTTTGTGACATTTATTCCAATTGTGCGATTATAAAATCTATCTTTAAACAAGTTACATCAAAAACTAAGACACAAATTATTACAGAATTTCATTTATTTAAATTTGTAGGCAGGACATAATGAAATAAAATATCCATATAATTTTAGTCACATTGATCTGTTTAGATTATTTTCACTATTAAAGTTAAAATGTATGTAAAATCTTTCTTAGTCTGTAACAACCAAATCGACCGTTCAAAGATAAACACTTATATAGATCATGATTGTAGTACTTCCTTACTAGAACTTCCTCAAATCTCAACTACCTTTCCTCGTAAAAAAACCTTCTATGAACAATGGTAATGACATTCAAATATGGAAGATATATACAAACTTAATTTAGCTGAATCAGGTCCAAAGACTTAAACTTATATTAAATTTTATAGAATAAAAGGTATTTTTAAACGTATTTGTATTTGGATGTGAAAGCCCAATTTAGTCAATTTAGTCTCTCAATTGATATATTATCAAGTTGTATAATAATATTTTTTTTATTGTATATAAACATCATTTACTGTAAGTAATCAACACTCGGAAACTTTACATTGTTCAATAACTTACGAATACCCAATAAAGATAGTCTATTATGATGTACATGATCTTACATTCCGCTTACTAAAGCTTGAGTAATACTGTTGTTCATAAATGACCCAGAATTATGATTCGATATAATAATTAATTTGCGATGTTGTGTAAATTTATTTATCAATTCACACAATATAAGATAACTGACTTCTTCTCTAGTTTTGTCACGCAGTTAAACTGCTAGCAGGAACACACAATAGTAAAATTAAAACAGGTGATTACATACCATTCTAGACAAATTATTATAGCGTGTCTTATGAAACATATTACTTCTATCTCTGGCGTATATTTTAAATAAATAATTTTTTCTATTTACTAATTGCACTAATTCATCCGTTATCCATGGATTTCGCCTTATATTATTGCTATGTAATCTTTTTAATCTACAAGATCCATCATAACATAAATAATAAACATTGTAAAAACGTTTAACACTTTCATTTACATCATTACATTCATAAACATGAGACCAATCAGCACCAGAAAGCCTAGTTTGAAGTTTACTATAATCTACTACTTTACAAAAATTACATTTTGGATATTTATTTATATTAGGTAAATTATTTTTAATACATAATATGTTTGCGTAATGATCAGTAATACCTGTTTGAATTACTCTACAATCAAAACTTAATGCCTTTGTATTTCGAATCAATACATGATCCAAACATGAAACAGAATTATTGACTATTCTAGTAGGCGACTGGACATAATTTATATGACCATAAGAAGACAATAAATGAATATAATTGGGACCGGAACTTACATTTTTAAGAGTACATATTTTTAAATCGCCAATTATGAAAGTTGGGTCATGTGTAATTTTTAATATGTCTTCAAATTCATCCTTAAATTTCGAAAATATAATTTTACATGATCTATAAATACCATATATGGATAAATCCAGCTTAGTGCCATTACCTAATGTAACAGTGAGTATGACATTAATGATATCAGCTGTTTGAAGAGAGATAAGTCTGTGCGAGTAGTCAAGGTCGGAGTCTACGTAGACAATCACTCCTCCAGACTGGTTTTCAGCTCTGGGTTGCAGCAACAAGTCGAAACCCGGTATCTGGAACTTGCACTCTTCACCAGCCTTAATCCACACTTCACTTAAAATTATAATTTTGAATTTGATTTTTAATGTTTGCAAAAATATCAATGTCTCGTCAAAATGTTTACGAACACTACGTATGTTTAAGTGAAATATATTTATGTCCAAACCATTTTGACCAGTCCTTAAAAATACACAAATGTCTGTATGGTCCGTTTTTTACAATTTGAAAAACGAGTTACCTAACACTTTTTTCTTTTAACAATTTTTCCACGTCTTCTTCACAGGTCACAACTACAGCTTTACGAGTATTGTCCAATCTAGCAAATACTTTACCTTCCCTGAACCAGACATATTGGTAACCAATGTCTCTGAGTTTTTTAGTTTTGTACAATAAGTCCTTGTTATAGGCAGTAAGTTGTTCGCTTATACACCTTAAACACCTTAGCTTGCGGCACATTCCTTACAAAAGCAGTAGACTTCAGATGCTCTCTATTTACCTTCGCCTTAGCCAACACAGTGTTTCTTTTTTGCCTATTAACAAATTGAACAACAATTGGTTTTATGCCTGATTTGTTCTTTGTAGGAACTCTTTGACACGCCTGGATATTACTATTAAAATCTAAAGGCTCTTGAATAATTTCAGCTACCTTATTCAAGATCTCAGGCATTTTTTTTCTGTCTCCAATTCTGGCACACCATCAATTTGAATATTACAATTCCTATTGTATTGGTCTAAATGTTCAAGTCTCTGCTTTAGAAAACGGACTAATTTAGAAAGGGCTACATTTTGTTTAGCAATTTCAGCATGAGAATCATCTACAGTCTTTAATTTGTGCAGAAAGGTTTTAACATTTTCTTCATATGCATAAATTTTGTTAGAAAAAAAGTCCAAGGATTGTTTGAAAGTATTGTATATTGTTAACTTGTTAATTTGTTATTGTATCTATTTTCCACGTTATAGACCATGGCTAAGAACTACTAAATATATTTACTGTAAATAACCCTATTATATTAGTATTATGATACTCTAAAGGTTTTAATATATGTGGTTTTAAATTAAAGAATATTATTTTTATACTGCAGTAAAAGTCACTGTAAAGCTATGTGCTAAGGTTTCACAATTATCTTGTATTGTATAGTATAACGTTTTCCCTTTAAGTTTTCCGAGAAATATTGAAAACCCATATCAGAATTTTAAGTTAATTATGTGGTTAGATTTGTATCTATACAGCCTCAAAATACAATTGGAAAAATTTAACTTGCATTAACTTAGGTTTGATTATCTTTTTGCGTTCATAAAATATATCAAGAAGTCTATCTTTAGCTTTATGTGAACATCTTTTAGTGAAATCTTTTATATAATACACAGAACTATACACACAACTATTTAAGAAATATATGCACTGAATTTATTTAATATTTAATAAAGAAGAGTACTATTCTTTTTACCACTTTTTAGTTGTTTTTTACTGTGTGCATTTCACATTCAAAGAATCCATCTTGAAGTAATGTAGTTTAACGTAAATGATAATATTTAGTTTATAATAGGTAATTACAGTACCTAACAATAGTATCTATTATTTGGTTAAAGAACACACATTCACAAACTGAACAAAATATTATGGAATTTACTATAATTATACGCTAGATTTTGCTCAAAACAGTATCGTAAGTGGATTATAGTAAAAATGTATGTGAAAGGAATCAATCAAAGTCAATTTTCCAGACCAATGATGTAGTTGATTACTTTCATTGTATATTTTTCTCATTTCTATTACAATAGGTCCTATATAATGGAAGTCTGATTTATGTTAAATTAATCGTGACATTTTTATTCGCTTATAGTAGTTGTTAAGAAATTATTATAGTAATTTATTTATGGAATTACAAATAAAATCCAGAGTCGAAGTATTGTAAGAGTAACTTATGTTACCTTTTTTATAATTTAGATTAAAAAGAGTCAACATGTAAATTAATGGTCGCAACATTATTTTATTTCAATAAAGTTAATTAAAACTATATATTATTTTGGACAACGTTAACATGCAGCACATAAAGTTTTAGTCGAAAAATATTTTAAGCTTATCTGGAAACTAACCGATTCGGAAGGATTTGAAGATTGGATTTTAAAAAGTGTGCACATACAGGCTGAATATATTTTTTTTTCTTTTTAAGTCATGACTCATGAGGCATGCATATTTCAAATTTAATCTTTGACATTGGTAAGCTCCAAAAATTGAAAAAAGCTTTTCTTGGTGTTGCAACTCCATTTAAACCCCGGTGAATCTTAATGCAATATATTTTATTTTCTACTGAAAGCACCAAGACAGATATGTGCCAAATTTATATTTCTGTTACAGCGGGGAGTTGAAAAACACAAATACATTTTGGAAGCGCTTTTTATCCGTATTAGAATTTAGTTGTTATAATTAAGTCATCATATATAAGTGTGTGTGTAATATGAACTGTCTAAGAACGACAGAGAGAACTGTCTGTCATATTGAGAGACAAACTATTAGTTATTTCACATATTTTCAGATGGAATTATTTAATAGTCTTTTTTAAAGAAATTAATAATTGCTTTTGAAAATAACTAACCTGTACATATTTATATCTGCACTCAGCAGAGAGTGTTTTTTTTATTTATTTAAGAAAAGTGTCGCTTTCTCTAAATTAGAGATTTTATTTGGTAAATGCCATACATTTTCAATAATTTTATAATTTATTTTTTACAAGTTGAATAAAACTAATTATATTTTACAAAATATATGTAATTTTTATCTAAGCTTATAGAAATAAAACTTTTATCACAAATCGTAGCCTATCCATAGCATTCAAAGGGCAAATCTGGAATAATATACATATTTTTTAGGAAATGTGTTGCAACTAATAGTGTCAATCTATCTTTACATAACATTTTTCCAATGGCTCGAAGAATCCATTTATGTAATGTAATAGAAAAGTCTTCCGATAATATGTAATGATTGCGCTGTATTCGTTTTAGTAAAAGTCTTATACAATAAATTTCACTTTCTCCACGTACGTTTTACGTTTTACATAGCTTTATTACAATATTTTACAAAGTTATCAAGACCGCCTCACAACGCGCCGAGCCATTCCACGTACTATCTGACCCACAATAACGCAGCGCCAACCAATTTTCCACTTAAAATCCTCACATGGAGGCATTAATCTCACTCAAATTTACCTCCTTACTTAGATCATAACTTTCTTTAACAGTTTCTTATCGCTTTTACGACTAGAGCTGAAGCTTTCTCTTTCAAACTCCTTAAAGTATCTTTTATTTTTACGATGTTTTAGACATCACTTTGTAGTTTAGTTTATGTGAAAGTTTTGGAACTCCTTAAGCATGTCATTTGTTTTAATATAGATTATGTTTAAGTTACAAAGACATTTAAAACTATTTATTATGTATATTTTATTGATTAAATCCTTAAACACTTTTTAGCTTTTAAAAAAGTAAGGAATTGCACTTCAGTTTAATAATTTCAATGAGAAAAATATATATGTTATCCTGTTTTAAAAACTTGAGAAAATAATCCTCAAATATCAATTACTTCACTTTGTCATACGCTAGATAATTTAAATACCCTTTAAAGATAAAATACTAAAATATGACTTAAATTTGAATAAACATGTATGGATATTTTTTATTCTTTAATATACAGGTATTTAGGAAGAATATTACTGTCATCTACCAAACTATTTAAATTATTACTTTTGTATTGTTTAGCTTCTTTTAATTAAGTTTATTTTACTAAAATTAATCCTTTAAAAACTATAATCATACTGTAATTAGTTATTTAAGCAATGAGCAAACTATAAATGGACTTACCTAGCAATTTTAATATATAATGATTTAAATTTAGACAAGGTATTTACGCATCAACAAAACGAACCAATTTATATAAGCGAGATATAAGAAGATATTGCTGGCAGCCTCACCAGATCATGTTCAATGCCGAAAATTTTCTACCGAAAAAAGATATTAAGGGGTAACACATAAAGAATAGAAAGTGAAACATAACTGTATCGACTGTCAAGGTGAGATATCACACCCCCGTCCCCTGGCACCTACATTTTTCTTATGATTTACTGTCTTATTTACGTTATCAGTAGCGAATTATTTCAGCATTTAAATAGAGTTTTGCAAATTATTATAACAGCTATAAAAATGTATCGGAATATTTTCAAAACCTGTAAAATGATTTATGATAGGAAAATGCCTAATTATGAAGTGAACATGTTTTACGAAATGTTTTGGTTATTTTAATAAACTTTAACTTCTTATAACATGTATTTTCGACCACAGTTTCTGATAACATGTAGAACTATTTAAGTTTTTGAACAAAACAACGAAATTATCCGCTATTACCAAGACACAATAACTACGCGGATACTCTACATGTTTATATCAACAGAAATTATAAAATTTTGTCTTCCGAAATGACGCATAAAGTATTAAAATTTAAGTATATAAAATATAAGACAAATGTTTCAAACATAACATCAAAAATACAGAAAATAATATAGAATTGAAAGGCACTTTAAAACTAACATTATTATATAGGATAGTTACGATTCTTAAAGTAAAATTTATTTATAATATTGATTTGTTAAACGTTCTAGTTTAAAGAATAAAACATTCAACCTTTGACCCTTGCATGTTTTGAAGAACATGGACAACAAACTATCATTTTGTACTATTTGTAAAATTGCGCTATGGAACAGCGAAAAACTAAAATTGAACACAAATTACCAAGGTATTAACGAAAATTTAATGCTGTTATTTCAGGCGATATAATCGTAAACATAAGTGCTAATCGTATGTTGTAATTATACTATGGTAAATATATTTTATGACCGATAAAATAATCAAACTATTGAATAAAAAATATTGTTTATCCTCTACACTTTTTATCGAATTTGGCACGTAATATGCTATATTACCATACTGTAAAAATGTAATTCTAATATTAGGTATGTGAAATAACTGGCACTATTTAATAGTCTAAAATCAGATAGGATTATCTCAAGAGATGACTATTTTGCTTCCTCTAAGATTGTCGAATTCATCTTGATAATATAATAAAGTAATACATCTATCAAAAATACAGTAAATTAATATTTAGTTTCACATTTTAAATATTATTATATGGCTGAATGTTTTATTACGTCGATATTATTTGCCTAGTTAAATATTTAAAACTTTTTTGAACTGAAGAGGTTTTTAAGGATTTTTAACATCAATGGCATTTTAATTGAATACATAAATATTTTTAAATTATGACTGTCAATTTATTTTATTCACCTACTTGAGAATTGAACCTCTCGGTTAAGAAGCAGTAGTCTTACCCGTATAGTAAACTGGATGATGCCGCATATTTTACCCACTTATCTGCTTAAGTAACAGAAAGTTAGTTTTAGAGTATGGCTTATCATTAAATTTTAAACTAATTAAGACTTATCACACGACCAGGCCTGGATTATACCACCCCACTAATCCTATTACAGCTGACACTAAATGTAACTGGCTTGTGCGAAACTATATTACTTACATTAGGCTAATTTCATAACAAGCAAATGTAAAACCCATTTGCAAAATCATAAAATGTCCTGTTGAGTGATTAATTCTTCACACACCGCATAGATTCCTAAGTGGTGGCATTAGAGGTTGTTTGTAAAATATATTTTGTAGACTACATTTTTGAGGTTTGAGCTTTTTTAATAGGTTTCCATATTGAGGAAGACAAAACCAAAATATAAAGGACTACTCTCTTATACTAACCTATACCGTGAGATATCATTCACAATAAAGTCTTCTTGTTTAAAAAAATTATAAGGTGAAAACTTGAAAATATTCTACCCAATATTATCTTACAGGTTAAGTGTATGAAAGGTCCAAACTTAATCTGAGATAATAATAAGTTTAATAAACCAGTATTGCAATAAGTTCTTACCGTTGCTCTGTTAATTTCATGAACTAAAGAAGCTTACAATATCCTTTGATAACATTGTAAGAGGAACAGAATGAAATTGAGATTAACGTAGAAAACTTTGAAAACACAAGACATAGCAAAAGTTCCTTACAAGCCCAGAGTGCGAAGTTAGTCGGGGAATTTGTATGGATTCAGGTAATAATCAAGAGTTTGTTACTGTATATGATCGCCGTAAAAACTGCGGTCTTCGGACTCGGATGAGCAGGCTTCATAGAATCATGAGAATTAATTATATTAAACAGTGCAAACAGTATATGTGCAAAATCTTATCTAATTTATTACCTTATACCTTGTTAAATGTTTATGTAACATAGCACTTATTAAAACTGCATTCGTTTTATGGTTTGTATACCTACCTTACTACAGTAAAATGAAGTTAGCCTGAAATAAATTAAACCAATAATAAATCAAACATTTGATTTTTTTTTAATATTGGGTACTATAAGTTCAATTTGTAACCTAATCGACATTAAATTTTACCTGCTTTGTATAATTATATTGGAAGTAAGTTGGTTTTAATGGAAAAGACATTTTTTGTACACTTCCACATTTAATTTATTAAAAATAGCGCTTTCGCCGGTTAAGGCATCATCAGTTTGACATTTTTACAGAAAAAAACATATGTTTAAAATATAATAAACATATGATAAAAAATAGAATAAAATTTAAAACTAACTGTAAAGACCAGAAACTAATAAATTATAAAAGAATTATGTAGAAAAATATGGTTTTGCAATTCATAATTTTGAAATCGATTTATTTTTTCACTAATGGTATAAAAATATCACTTGAAATTTACGGAAGGTTGGGAAATACAGTACAATTATCTTGTGTCATACACGCACTTTCAATTTTATTTCTTTTAGTCCAGGAAGATTCTTTAAACACTACACTAGACGATTCAAAAATTTATATGTTGATTTTTCCTTTACTGCATGTTCATCTAATTTAGATTTTTCAATGTTTTCTTTTTTATAATTATAAATATGTTCTTTTACCCTTATTTCCACAGGTCTTGATGTTTTGGCCGATATACGTCTTGTTGCAACCACAGTCATTTTATATATCACATTCTTGGTTTCTTGATGTTTGTTTTTTCGGTTTTAATTTTGTCAAGTAGCTTCTTATATTATTTTGGGACTTAAAAACAGTGAGGATGTTAAATTTATAATTTATCCTACGAATTTTTCTGATGTTCCTTTTACATAAGGAATAGTTTACGGTTAGTGAGATATTTAGGATTGTTTGTTTTGGTAATTTGCTTGCAACTTTGTTTTTTTTTAGCCTTGGCTCGTTCAATAATTGATGGAGGGTAGTTGTTTTTTAATCAAAAGTTTCTGTAGTATAATTTTCTCCTAAAATTTTATCTTTTTTATCAGTTACCAAATTATTAATCTTCTGGAACAACCTTTGTACTAATCCAATTTTTACATGTTGAGGATGATTTGAATTATAGTTAAGGTACTGTCCACTGAAAGTCTTCTTGTAAAATAATGTTGTTTTAATTGTGTTTTCTTTTGTTTTTTTTATCAAAAATATCAAGAAATGGAATTTCACTGTTAACCTCATTTTTCAATAGTAAATTTTATCGATGGTCCTAATTGAATTGATGTGTTTTAAAAATTCGTCTTGGATGTTAATTTTATTTCCCATACACAAAAGACATCATCAACATACCGTAACCAATTTTTGAGTTTAATACAATTTCAATTTTCAAAAAGCAATGTCTTCAAAGTGGTCCATAAATATGTTGCTAATTATTGGGCTGAGAACACCACCCATAGGTAAACCGGATACTTGATTGTAAAATCTATCTTTTAAACTGAAAATAGTTTGTGGCCTAACACATACAGTAAGAAGTTCCATTACACAGTTAATAGATAATGTTGTTCTCATACTGAAGTTGTTATCATTAGAAAGTCGTTGTTATAATCAGAACACAAAGCTTCAGAGACAAGTACATTTTTGTAAACAGACTATTTACGTCGTAGCTGACCATAATATCACTGGTAATCAATATTGATATTTTTTTATTTTATTGATAAAATCTTCTGAATTCTTGATGTAAGAATTAGCTTGTCCAAATAATGGACTAATAATAGGTAACAAAAATTTTGATAACTTTGATAAAGGAGAGTCAATGGATCTTACTATTGGCCTAAGAGGAATTAAATCTTTGTGAATTTTTGGTAGTCCATACAAATGTGGTGGCTTTTGAATATTGAGGGCTTAATTTTACAATAAGAGGTTTTACCTAGTTCATTTTCATGGTTTTTTTAGTGTCTGTTTTAATAATTATCTCAATTTTTACTGTAGGATCCTTATTTATTGAAGTATATTCATCACAGTTAACTAATTTATTAATTTTACTATCATACTCTTCCTTGGCCAAGATAACTGTAACTTTACCCTTATATCAGCAGGAAGAATTACTATCATTTCTTAGCGATTTAAGAGCACTAATCTCTGTGAAAAGTAAGATTGCTTTTGGATCTATTTGACTTTTCCAGTGTTTGTCGGATCAAAGCCCGGTAATAGTCTTGCTGTTCAGGAGGTAATAGATTAGCAGCTGAATCTGTTAGCATAACTATATCCACGAATGAAAAGTGTCCATTTGATATTGAAAAATTTAGGCCTTGCTCAACAAGTTTAACTCACAATCTGTCATCGATTTGTTAGAAAGATTAAGAACAACTGATTAATATTTGTCTGGTTACTATCGGAGTAAGGTAATTCGGAATCAGAAAAAGGACATATTATTTTATTTGGCATTACAAAGCCCTTACAATCTTTGATACTTGTTTATCAAAAACATTATGAATCACTGACAATATCAAAAGTTTCTGCTTGAAATATATCTAATTCAATGGGATGTAATCTCAAAATGAGTAGTTCATTAATAATTTTAAGATATGTACTAACATTGTCTCTCAATTGATACCAATGTTTGATCTCTTCTGGTAGCCATACTTTCTTAGCCTTATATAAGGCAGATTTTGATGAACGAGATTTAGAGTTAATTTTGATTTGGATATAATTAGGAAATATATTTAACTTACGGCATTGGTTATTGAACCAAATATGTTGTGTGCATAATCTTTGTTTTGTTTTAAGTTTCCTGTACAAAACACATAGTCGTCCCTGTGTCGCTTTCTTCCAAGAGATTTTCATTTTCTGCATTTGTATACTTGGTGGAAGTAAGGTTGGTTTTAATGGAAAAGACATTTTTTGTATACTGTCCACATTTAATTTATTAAAATAGCGCTTTCGCCGTCATGGTCTTTAACAGGTAGTTTTAAAATTTTATTCTATTTTTATCATATGTTTATTCTATTTTACACATATGTTTTTTTCTGTAAACAATGTCAAACTGATGATGCCTTAACCGGCGAAAGCGCTATTTTAATAAATTAAATGTGGAAGTATACAAAAAAATGTCTTTTTCCATTAATTTTTTATGTCCATTATAATAGCTGTAAGAGGGTCCTGTAATTCCAAAACGGTAAGCTCAGCAGCAAACAGTAAGAATGCATCGATTTTAACCTCAAGTGGTTTTGTTAAATAAAGGTTGGCAAAAGCCCAGGACCAATATATCGATATTTTTGTTCATACTGAAATGCCTAGTCTGTACGACGTTGGAAAGTCGATAGGTTCTTGAGGTCTCTGACAACTGGCTCTTGTATAACGTCCCGAACTTAATAATATTCCTCTTTTTAACTTCATTTTGGAATACTATAAAACTGTACTATATTAAGATAATATACGTTCTTCCTACATCTTAACTACAAACCGCTGTCAGCTAATTTAATTTTAGTCTGTTTACACAGGGAGATCAGTCTGATCAGATGAGTCTGTCAGGACAAAAAATGTGTTCGAGGAGCAGCAATCGCAAGATCAGCCTTGGATCTCCGAGTAAATTACTCTACTTGCTAGACGAACTTTGTCCGCTTAGGCAAATAAGATAAAAAACTATCTCTTAACTAAAAAACAATTGTGCAGCATCTATCATGAGAGGATATTAGGAAAGTTACGGTTAGTGGGAAGACCATCTTCTTTCGAGATTCTATGTTACATCCACTATTAGGAGGGATAGTGGACACTACAAGTCATGTCACCTTGCAAGAATGAGGGAATGGCTCAGTTCTGGTTACATTTAGTCAAGTCAGGCACAAAATTGACTCCCTTCTATTTAGGATTGCAAAAACTTTTAAAACGAATTGAGCCAACTCGTTCCAAAAGTAATTTTCACAATTAACTGGATCTATCAATCAACCGTTTTACATACACGTAATTACCTCAAGATTTGCGGTTAGTGATGTGCCTCTTCTGGAAATTTCTGAGGTTGGGTCGAACTCATGTAATTGAAACATCGGTTTTTGAAGAAACCAGTGAACTTAAAACCATATTGAGTAAAATCAGAATCCATGTATCCTTCTGCAATGAAAAATCATATCCTATAGCTGTAGTAATTTATGACTAAAGTTATTACTTTTTTGCTTGGTAATGGGATGTCATGACTGTTACAACGTCTTAATACAAGCTCGTTCACAAAACTTAGTTCATTGATAGTCCCACGTCAGGTAAGCAAAGTACACAACTAATGCAGGCTATTCTTAATTACGATCTTTTAAAATTGTAGAGCTACCAAAAAGAATGAAATATATTCAAAACATGCAATTCTGTTTCCAGTCCAGTGGGTTTTAACAAAATGAAAAGGTATCCCGAGATGAAAGGGTTCTGGTCTCAGCACTGCGATGGAGAAGTCTGTCTTTGTGGCGGCTTGCAAATAGCCACAAGTTGGTTGAATAAACACGAGCAACCCCGTAGCTACCCTTTTGCTGTTTCTATTGAATATCTCGTTATAAATGGTGGATCAGTTTATAACATTGTAAGTCTCTTATTAAAGTTTCAAAAAAGAATTCTAATTAGTAGGTTCAACCATCTAGCGGTACGGTCTTCAAAAACCTTGGCAACGTTCTTGACTGGATGAAACAATCAATGTTCTACATTGTATACTATCGCCGTTGTTAAAATGATAGTCCTTTCAGTGAACATGAATTATAGTCTGTTACATATGTATCCATCTAATTCGGCGCAGATATAAAGAAACCTGTAGATAATAAGAGAAACTGTTATTGTTTTTTTTCCGTTAACTAAAGCCAATGGCACAGTGTAGTGGATACAGATAGTTATTGGAAGGTCGTTGAGAGTGCTTCCTGCTTGGTTGGGTGACCGCCGAGCGATCATGCCCTACCTAGCAAGCGGTTCACATGCTCGGCCATTGATGTTGAGAAGTCACCTTAAAAAGTTGGTCCCCAGGTTAAATGTTAGAGAGGGCTTCATAGCTTTATGGCTTCACCTTATAAAATAAGATATAATTTTCTTTACTTTTACTTTTGCTATTCCTAATATCTAGCTAAACTAATGTGATAGAATTGTCGAGGAAAGTCCTTGTTTGGATCTTAAATTTTGACTACAATACTCCCCTTACGGTTTTAAAAATGGCCTTTGTTTACAAGATCTGGTACAGTTACAAATAATTATGTTAATTAAGTAATATCTATCTAATACAAATATTAAACTATTAAAAGTATCAGTTGTATGTAAGAAAAGGTAATTTGTTTTTTGATTAGCTAGAAGATACGAATAAAACAATTTATCTTCCATGACATCCTGAGATTCGCAGGGAATACAGTTTAGTATACTTATCTTGATTTCCATCAGCCCACCTTGTTTTCTTCTAGAAAGACCCTTGAGTAATATCGTTCATTCCTCAGATATTACTAGTACGATGTCACTACCTACTCCCGATTTGAGGTTATCGCTATATTCATAGAGACTTTAGTGCTGTTACCTGATCGGATAGTTTTGATGATAATATGTTTACTAAACTGCACAAAAATATTATTTTAACATTTTAACATACAGTATGTTATGGGAATTAAAACTTCAACCCATTGTGGATGTTATAATTAAAATAAAACTCTCAGGGTTGTATCGTGTAGAGGTGAAATATTTACAAATATTTTATCCATGGTTTTTTTTTAATTTGGGGAACTGAATCTTTTCAATATATTAACTTTAACTAGGCCAAAAATTGTAAAGGCCTTAGACTTTGCAAATTGAAAAGTAGCAATTGAAATTTACCCTAAAGACAGGTTAATCGATCTCGATAGGAGGCTTGTTTACTAAATAAAACTGTACTCAACAAAATAAGTGTTATTAATACTGTAATAACAATTTACCATTATGGGAAAGGTAATCAAAACAGCTGTTACCCATTCATGAAACGTTATAGTGTGATTTGTTTTAGGAAAGCTTTAATTCTGGAATAAAACTATCTTTTAAAAATATTACGAGTTATAACTTAAAGGATTAATAGGATACCGGAACTTGTCATTGTTTTATGTTATAAAGAAAGAACACTAGCATTTAAAACTTTTAAGCATATAAAATGTATTAGGCATATAAAAGCTGTAAGTTTTTCATGCTAAAATAAGCAATTTTATTTTGTACGAATGTGGCTTTTATAATCTTTGGCAGCACCTGCAACACCCAACTTAGCTGCATTTCTACACTGTCTTCTAACGACTTATATACATCAAATCAAATTTAGAAAACTACAACTATTAATTTTCTAAATTCTTCTTCTAAAAAATAATTATATAATCTAAGCAGTTTTTCATTTAAAATAACATTAACATAATTTAAAAAAATAACATAATTTAAAACATATTTATATACAAGGTATCAAACAACTGTCTATCAACTGTTTCAGATATTATTCCCGAACTAAATACGGATAAAAATATCATATTTAAACTTTCAAAACCCAAAAATTGCCCATGTAGCCGCCATTTTATATTTTTATTTAACAATTTTTATTTGAGAATCTCTTGATGCAATAAATTAAGATATGGTATACAGCCTAATACGTTAAAGGAATAGTAAAAAATAATAAGAAAATCCAACTATGCGAAGTTTCAGACAATCTGTTAGTAAATAAGGGTGATAATTTAACTTAAAAAAACATAGTGCTAAACAATGTCAAGTGTCATGATTTGACAGCACTGCTGGTGAGCTACGGAAATAAGCTGTTTGAATTGTATTTGCTTTAATCAGCTGTTTATAACATGGCATTATAGGATTGTGAGCATTAGTCATATTTATTGCTTCTTTGCATCAAAAAAAGAAAAAGAGGCAATATCACAACTAACTAAAATAAAACCGAGATTATGATCGGGACACGAAACATGTCCTTGTCTGTCTGTCTGTTTTTATGTGGTATATTTATTAATAAGATGTCTAACAGACTTGAACATCCAAGTCCTGTTGGTCCAACAAAGAATCTTTTGACACTGTGATGAACAATAAAAGCCCTGCAAAGTTTCAAGTAATTTGGTAAATACCGCGGACACCTTGTGTCAAGTCCTTCGATACTCTAGTGTTTTCGTTTTCAACTAAATAAACTTGTAACTTGTTATTAATTCCATTAGATTTGACTTGCCTCCAGTGTTTCAATCAGTTGTTTTACACTTCATTCAGTGGAAATGAGCCATTGGCACACCAAGTACAGTACCGACGGCAAGGTCTACATGTAATTAAACGAAATATGTGATTAAATTTGTCTATTGCAAACATCTTTGTAGCATTAATCCATGGATCATTATATCTTTACACTTTTTGGTTGAATACACATATACCAAAACATATTATACATAAGAATATATCACTAGCATTTTCATAATCTTTCGTTGGAATTTATACAAGCGTATGTCATCCAAGTTAAAATTCTGACAACTGTAATGAAAAGTTTACTTTTAAGCACATTAGGGATTTTATGACCAGTTACGTTTTACTTTAACAAAGAACTCGTTCAAAATGTTCCAATTTTATTGCTACTCTACTTTCTCCTTTTAATATATTAGAAATTTCCTTTTAAACTTTCTTCACTCTAACATTTCTGACAGTTGTAAAAGCCTAGTGTATGAGCTTGAAAAAGTATTGTACAAACATTATAGTTCAACATATCATAAACCTTTTTTTAAAGAAAATCTTATCTCGCTTCACTCAAATGTCAGCTTTTTCGCCTTTTTGTAATTGTAAAAAATTTATAACTATAACTATTACTATTTTTGTTTAATTATTTCGCATAAATACCAAAATTTAAATGTAATGTAATGTAATATATGTATATACGTTTATAAAATTTATGTAAATGGCAATAGCCTAATTTTTTTAATTCCAATAAATTCCATTGAATCACAAAAGTACTCGTTTATATATATATATATATATATATATATATATATATATATATATATATATATATATATATAAAATAAATCACATGAACAACTGTTATAATTATATCATGGCTACTACAGAAACTGTGCATTGTTTATACAGGAACAATGGATAGCTAGGAGGTCTAGAGCTTAGGTCTTTTGTATTAAAGTTTTCATATTACCGAAAGTTTGATTAATCTATAACGTTATCGAATATTATTGCTCGAAACTAGATTATCATTATCTATTATCCAAGTAGAAATATTTGTTGATTTACAAAGCACCAACCATCGTGTCCTGAACGAAGTAGATTAGAAAATATGTAAAAATTATCAGTTATGTCTCTACTTTCCTCTGTATCACAAAGGCAACCTGATCAATCATGCTGAGTGCTGTCTTACTATATTATTACTAGAGATTATTGTGAAAAATCAATATATTGTATATTTAAAACCAACGCTTCCTTTGAACGTGTGATTTAAAACCTGTGCTAATGAACGAAGTACACCTATGTTTCAAACATTGCCGAGTGTATGAAAGCAAAATTTACCTCCTACTTTAATGGAGCTATTTAACAATCAACTGATGGAAAAGTATTGTTTCGTCAAATGTATAAAGAATAGAACGCCCATTTCGTACGCTAAGATGCGTCTACTGATTTATAAAAGTGATTTTGGAAATAGATTAGCTTTACATGAGTTCTATTTTGTTTTATTGAAAGACCAGACAGAAAATGAGTTTATTAGGATATAATACGTATTATAATTTCTCATAGGACTAGATTTTTACAATTCCTTATATTCTGCTGCTTCATCAGCCGTCGCGTTTTGAAAAGGATTATACCCTTTGTATCTACAGATTAGCAGGGTATCTAAGATTAGAAGTATCTTAGTCAAATCTTATACTTCATCTTTTTGAGATTGTAGTATTTTATGCAATAATTAACTAATCACCTATTTTATTACGATGAGTAAACTGTATAATAAATAAGTCTCATACTATTTTTCAATAAAACCTTAATGCACGGTCATAATATTAAATTTTTGAATTTAGGCAATAACTTATCTTCTTTCCCATTTTTTTATCAGTGGAATTGTATTTTTATAAATAAAGATCAATATGATAAATGACAAAACATTTTGTTGCGCTCTCAATTAAAAATAGATAACATCCTTAACAACAGACAGGTTTGGAATACAATGTTATATTTTGCTTCTTGTCAATTGATTTCGATTAATAAAGTTTGTTACGTGTTTTAAAAAGATGTTTTACTAAAGTGTTACGAAAACCCTGGTAAAAAACCGTAACCACGAAATAGTTATTGGAATCTTGTTGGTGATTGGGTTTCTTATGTCAAGAAAACGCGGTGTGTCTACATGGAAATACCGATCTAACGCCAGAATTTTAATATTCCATTTTCTTTAAAATAATACAAAGTAAAAGAAGATTATTTCCAGCCTTTTAGGACATACGTTTAGGTCAATAGTCTGACATATTCATCCCGCATAAATGTTAGTAACCACAAACAAAGCTGATATTTATCCTTAGACATTATACTAAGTTCTAGTAAACTGTTTATTATAACATTAATACTCTAAACAATATAAGAGAACTGAAATATGATTGTTTACAGACGTTAAAAAAGTAAATTTCTGATTTATTCGATTTTCAAGATAAGCGTAAAATTAAAATATTGGCCTTGAATGTTGAAAAGATCTACCAAAGCTAGCGTTAATAAACCTGACAACTCAATTTCCTGGTTCTTGGCAGATGTGTTATCGGCGGAGTCTCTTCAATATTCATCTCTCTTTAAATTATGAGTTTGATAATATCTTTAACCAAAAAACCTTTTTAGGTTTTTTACTTGATTTCCTTCTTACCGTGTTTATTGATCTACAATATAACATTTTCCGATTTACTTAATATAATTGTATTCAATTGTATAATTGTATATAATATAACATGTAAATACATGTTACACTTTATAGTATTTCAGATATATATACACTTTATTATGTTAGTATCGTAAGTTTTTTCAATGCAAACACAATGCTAGGTTTCAAATTTCATTTTTTTAATTTAGATGTAAGCCATTAATTTCCTCTGAAACACGTGAATTAAACAAATAGGAGTCATTAGTTATTAGTAACTGAGTAGATATGTCAGTTATGTTAGTAAAATGTTATATTACGAAGTAATCTCTCCAATAAAGTACTATTCACTTGATAAAAAAGGCAAACAGTTATGTAATTACACTAGCCTTTGAATTTTAATGATCAACTAACAACTTTATTGTAATATAACGATTTTAAACTATTGTTTTAATTTATTAGTTCAAGTATAGTTCTATTTATTTCCAATATTGCATCGAAGTTATTACCGATATAAATTTTGTTAAGGTATAACATTCGAATTTAACTTTAAATTTAATTTAACTTTAATTTAATGCAAATAAATTAGCACATTCCACATAATTTAGCACATCTTATTTGTTTCTTTGATGAACGTTTTTTTGCAGGAAATATATTATGGTTTTCAGGTTTGAAAATATGTTTGCTAAGTAAATTGGTTTTAAACAAAGACGAGGCACTTTTGATTTCTCAATGAAACTGCCTCATGGGAAATTTCAGGAAGCACTTTGTGTTAGGAGAGGTGATGAGAAGATTGGTAATGGTGGGGTTGGGTGGTTCAGGGAGTTGTCGGTTTTTTATAACGAGGGAGACTGAATCACACTGCGATAAGATACATTCCCGGTGGATCTCTCTCTTACTTTGTGCCACCTTTTTGAATTGTCGGAGAAAAGTGCTACAAACTTGCAAGTAGTAAAGTTGAGTAGACATCTGAACACATCTCTTTGGGTTTAAAATAGATTGTATTGAAAGGATGACAGGATAATTTTTAATAATGATGTAAATAAATAATTGGTGAGTTGTTAATTTTGCTTAGTTGATTAAGAAATAGAAAGCAGGTCTTATAAGACAAATTTCTTGGTTGGTATTAAGAAAATACAAACTGCCTGGATGACCAAAAACCTGTACGTGAACTTTGAAATTTCTTGCTCAGGAAATCATTCTCTCTTTCTGTTTATGCATTGAACAGGATCACTGGGACGGTCCTAAAGGATAACTCAGGCCAGGAAATATGACGGAAATCAAATCTCCATCTCCCTATCCCATTCAAAATTGATAAATTGAGCTTAGAGGTTTTGAAATCCTAAATCTAATTAGTTAAAACTATAATCTCGATTAACAGAACATTTAAAGCTAATCTGGGCTCAGTTAAATGCAATATATTTCCCTCTTCACCTACACGGTCAGAAATATTTTTTTATATCCACCTGGAACCGCTTTGCAAAGCCTCATCTACGATCAAGATTTCCTCGTGAATTCCTAACAGTAATTATAGATATCTAGGGGAATCTATAACTATACACTTTCTGTCATTTTAGATAGGCCATTTATAGTATGGTTTGGTAGTGTATATTCCAAGATTTTATTGCTAATTTAGTTATGTCTAAGACTTTAACAGGACCTATAATTTTTTTCAATACTATAAATCCATCTCGACCTGTAAAAGCCAGTTCTACACTGATTATATTTACAAATGTATTATTGTATCCCCAAAATTTTGATAATTTAGCTGGGATTAGTTATTAATTCATACCCTACACAATAATGGCTGAAACCCACTACATGCTCCTTAACATCAACACCACGTCATTGTTTACATTTTCACTTTTATTCGTAAACCTAGTCTATTCATTTCATTAAAAACGTTCGAGGCAATAAAATCAAAAAAGTTTACACTTTACATCTTACAGGATCTTTCTACACCCCGAGATTCCAGGCCGATCTTCTCTGGGCACTTAAGAGGTTTAATTTATAAAAGCAGAATAAATTTAAGTGTTGTTTTAGCACACATAAAATTATATTCTATATTTATAGCACAGTTAAAAAAGTTCTTGTTCGAATCCCACTTACTGAAATCATAAAAATAATTAAAGGATGTGTGTAGAGTATTTTGATTTGCTATAAGATCTTCTTACTTTTATATGACATGTTTGTAGTGTGGTAGACATTGATTTTCAAAAAAGCTCTGCTAGATCATGATCTATTATGAGGAAATAGATCTCTAAGAGTTTCAGTGTATTCATTTTGTGCAAGACGTCCATTCGTTTGTTCTTATTTGTGGTAGTCGTATCTCACTTGGTAATAAGTTATGGTAGTAGCTCAGACACATTTAACATGCTTAGTCTCTCTACCATTTACATATGTCTCGACGTTAGTTTTACTTCTCCTGTAAATGCTTCCGAAGTAACCACCGTTGTTCTTTAAAACTTTGGGGGTTACAGTTGGTATTGAGTGTGTAAAGCTAATAAAAATGAGATCTGAGACAGAAATATTGTTTTATAATTGTAACCCTTAGAAAAATATAAGCCCAGCATATAAACCTAGTGCAATTGACGATAAATTTCTTTCTTTTAAGAAAATAATCTCATTAAAAATCTGTGATATACAAGAAAAATATATAAATATTTATATTATTATGCAAATTCAATTTCGGGAAATGCCTGTTTTTTTATGAAGTATTACTATTACAAATTTAGTTATACAACGTGTGTTCAGTGTATTAAATTAACTGAATTGTCCAGTTTTAGTTACTTTACATAAATAACGAAATAAAGATCGCTTATTCAGCAATTCATAATTACTTTTACGTTTCAATTTAAAACAATTTTGAAATGTATATTTGTTAAACGAGTATTGTTAATTTTCACCTCTATAACTATTTCGTCATTACAAGTTACAAGTTTCAATTTAATTCTGCGATTGGTAATTAAAAATACTACCGTAATAAATTTCCTCTATAGTTAATTAATTTTAGAATGGAGTTTATTAAAACTTGTAATGTTTAAGTACATAACTTGTGGCGTAGTATATTCTTTAAAGTTCGTAATCTTAAAAGCGTCATAGCAATTCCAAATATAGTTTGAAGTGTGGGTCTTTTCACCTATGTATGAAAATAAGAGGAGTCAAGGAAAGGTTATAACAACAGTGTTGAGTACAGCCATAACAGCTTTAATGTTATATGAGTTTAGAAGTGCGGCATCTTTAAGCTAATGAATTGTAGATTTTAGAATAATGTTTTGGTCTGAGGTAAATAATGAGCGATGTCTTAATGGGTATTTATGGAAACTCATCCGAATAAGGTTTAGCCTAAGAGTATTGCCCCTTCAATAACGTGTCTAATTTTTATGTACATTATTGTATATTTGGGGTAGTATCGAATAAAATGAAGGCGTAAGAAATAACTGCAAGTAAAGAAACACTGATTAGAAATATTATAAAATAATGTAGCAAAAAGGAAAATAATCCGAGGTTCTATTTCCCAAAACGTTACAGGCAGTAAAATGGTTTAAAACAATTTTACGGGGTAATGAATGAACACGATGACTGCCATAATCAATATTTATCACAATAATACCTATAAAGGAATTTTTGAACAACCTTATTCACTGTAGTTTCAAGACAGTATCCGACAAATACTTTTTTTATATTTTGGGCCAAAACTTTTTATGTTTGATAAATGTAAAATTTCTTCCATTAGAATAGTACATTAACTGATAACACGATACCCGTGAATAATATCTATGACTAGTGAATAAAATATTGTTTAGAATGCACAATATGGAAGTTGATATAAAGTCATGATTACAGATATTAATTTCAATAGTTATAGCTACTGGTGTGGGTCAAAATTTCTATAACTTTAAAATGTTGAAACGATTACTAGTAACTCGATACGAGAATTTTGAAATACCGAAATATCAATTAAAACTTCAGTATTTGAACAATGAAATGTTTGACAACTATTTCAAAGTTAAAACATTTACAACTCGCCATTAACGTGATGGACGAAACCACTTAGCCTGCTTTCGCAATTACTGTAAAGCGCTTTAGTAAATTACTTTCCGCAAATTATGAATCCCAATGAATTAGACCTACAATGGTTTTGTAAAACTAAAGAGGTACGCCATATGTATTTTTAAATGTGCGGACATAAAATAAAATGCAAATATAAAAAAATATATATTTATTACACTTCTTATGATATAAGTTAATGTATTTACTATTAAGTAATATTGAAGACCAAGGGGTTCAGTAATAAAATTGAATAAGGGTGAGGTACAGTTTTATAAAACAAAATTTTATTATGTAAATTTTAAATAAACCAATGAATGCATTGGAGTATCAAATGACGCAATATAACGTAATGGTAGTATTTAGCGAAACTTATGCGACTCTTTCCGTGCGCTTTTTGCCCGGTGCCCGTAACACTAACTGCCCGCTCTACTGCGAGCTTTGCACACGGCGCATAGCCCTTTGGTCTTTTTGAGGAACTTTGCTTCTAACCTTTTGATCTCAAAGTTGATAAAGTTCTCCCTTAGACAAAGAGGAGGCTATGTACTAGCTATTTATTCCCTAGTATTTTTTAATCAAGATTTTTGCACAAACAAACACACATAAGCTATTCCAAAAACGGCTTTTCGGACGTTTAATATTGTAGAAATAGATAAAGATCATTGATTATATCTATCCATAGATAGACTAACTAGCTAATATTCAAGACATGATGGAACAAATTCTATTGTGTAGGGAAATTATGGACTGGAAATGAGCAGAGATGTGTGACTACCCCGATAAGACTCAGCCTTAGACGACGTGACTATGATAGTAGCTATCAGTAGTTATCAATTCCATTCCCATTCCCAATTCCTCAGCTTGGCTTCACGTAATCTACAATGTGTTAGGTTACCTGTGGTGAATGGTGATACTTAGTGGGATAGAGGAGGATGGGTCGTTACAAATGACAATGCAGCTTCTAACAACCTGACTCGTCATTTAGGAGAAATTGTGCTATGGAGAACGGTTTCTTTAGAAGGGCAGTCCTTAGGATCAGCTGAATATTAAGGGTGTCATTGTAGTAAAATTTACCTCATTAGATTGCTGATAGTAATTTTTTTGAAATCACGCCCTCTGATGAGTCTATTAAGTCTCTGATCATAAGACTTTTCTAATCTGTTTTATATAAGTTGGGATTTTAATTTCCTGTTTAAAGGCTGTAAAGTTCAACAATGAGGACTATTTTACCAGGATATTCTGAGCCTGCAACCCTCCACATTTTATCGTATGAAGTCATTTAAGGTGAAAAATGTAAACTGTTTAATATTATACATAGTTTAGCCTACAACATCTTTGTCAGTATTATTACAAGCTTATTGCAAATATATATTTAAAACAAATTTAGGTCTTCATCGTCATGCTAAACCTGTAAATGCTGTGATGCATTGATAAAAGCTCTCTGAATCGTCATGTGAATAAATATGTATTTTTTACCATCAGAAAAAATGTGCTACACCGCTTTGTTATTTTGAGCAGGTTTAAGGAGTTCCGTTGTATATTTCAATAAATAAATCTAAAACCAAGAAAGAACAATCGATAGGACGATAAAAGGAATATCTCTGATGAAAAAGTCGATTGGGTGAAAACATCACAGATTTCTTGACGGGCGAGCCTTTTGGGAAATCTTTGAGAATACTGCAACTGAGGGAGAGAGAGTGAAAGAGAGATAGGAGTTTGTTGTGATTAAAAGCTACAATAAGATACGCATGTTACCATTTCTTAAATTTATAGTATTTCTTATATTTTTATATAATTATTATTGAAGTATTTCTACAATTTGAAGAGATTCAATATTTCGCATTTTTGCTATTAGGATATTTCTTGTAAGAGATATGTACTGTATGTTGGAAATTCTCTAATCAAAGAAGTAATTGTACTGCATCATCAAACCGTAGATTAAGTCCATTAAACTGTATGTCATGTGCAAAAATAGATTGAGCCGGTTCAATACCTATATCTCCCCGGCTCATGTGTGTTTTATATAGTGTATGTGTGTGTGGTTTATTGGCTGCAGAGGCCACTGACCATTTGAAGGCGTTTGGCCTTTTCCGGTAGAGTGGCAAAGACTCCGAGCCGTGGTGTACAAGTTAGGAGTAGCTCCAGTTTTAAAATTTTGTTTAATTAAGTGTTTTTGTTAGTTTTGCTGAGCTGTTTTCCTTCTGACATGTGCGGCTAAGTTTACGGCCCCTCACTGATGAGGTCCAGGAGATGAGTTGATTTTCTGCTGTCATCTCTCCATCATGCGTGGTCGCAGAGAACCTTCGTTTTTGCGCTCTGCTGAAGGACGGCCACCATGATGGACATTTCTACTAGTCTGTGATACCCTGCTCATATTCTTTATTTATTTGTTATTGTTATTGTTGCCATTTATATAGTTTATATTTTGTTATTTAATTTTAAGTTAGTTTTAGATATTATTTAGTTATTTCTTGGATTTCATTAGGAGCCCGCCCTTAGCCGAAGGATACCGGGTGTAATTGGCATTTCTTGTTTCAAATTATGGCGTTTCTAATTTTTGTATGCAGGTGCACCTGACAAGGATTGTTTGAGGTATACTACTGCAGGCACTTTTTATTTTTTTTTATTTATAGTATATATATATATATATTTTTTATATTGACTGGATAGGCCTGTGCTGTGTCTTAGTAAATGAACCTGAGTATACTGACCACGGTGTTCTTTTTTACCTAGTTTTGTTTTGTTCCGGCATCCCGTTCGCCACCATGGGCGCGCGCTTCCCTGATGGTTTGCCTGTGGGTGTGCGAGCGGCGATGTACGGTTTTCAATGGTAGCAGAGCGTGGTTAGCTGCTCTCTCAGCTGTCTCTCAGTTCTGGTTTTGTTTGTTGGTGTAGTTAGTGTTAGGTAGGGGGAGGTTAGAGTACACAACTTTTTTTTTTCATTAGGAGCTCGCCCTAGCACAGGATACCGGGTGGAATTGGTTAGTGTCTTGCTTCCTGCAGACTCACCCTTTGCAGGGAGCAAGGGACTCCTAAATTGCTTAACCCGCTAAATTTATCTAACTGTACTCAACTTCTCCCCCTATCAATGTGTTGTTTTGTTATATTTATTGCTTCTGTGTTTGTAGGTTGTGGTTAGTGTATATTTGCAGGGTATCCTTCTATTAGAGTAGCAGGTATTAGGTTCTTCACTTGGACCTCGTCAGTGTAAGCCTTTTGTGAGTTGAGTCCACTTAGGTTACTAAGTAATTGTTGCGTACGCTTTTGTTGTTTATTGTTGTATTTATTTGTCTTAATTGTTTTGGTATGGCGTTTTCCCTGGTGCCTGAACATCTCCGCAAGCCCGAGTTGGTTTTTGAGGTCCTGGCGAGAGGGCAGAAGCCCGAGGAGATGTGAGGCATTAAGAGCTCAATTAACGCTTGTATAGCGTTGGAACCGCAGCTGGAATGCAGAGTTCCAAATTAACACAGAATTTGAGTTTTGTAAAACCCGAATGGAGGAATTAGAAGACGATATTAATTTTGAGTCACTTCCCATGTCCGGGTCAGCAAAGGCTAGATTGGCATCTCAGCTTTTACATTGGCGTGGACAGAATAGTTTTACTATGTCAGCTCCTAGTTTAGACTCTGGATATTAAAAGTTGGGCTTTTTCGGCCAGTAACAAATTAAAACAAGCCTTAGATGGTTTGAGTGAGGTGCGCTCGGTGAAAGAGAAGGGGGTACTATTTACCGCTGTCACTCCAACGGAGGTTCCCACTACCATTACTTTTGCTAACCATCCACCGGCTCTTTCTTTCGCAGAGTTACTATGTCTCCGATGGGTAGTGGCCCTCCTGAAGCGGCTGGTGAGGCATCATCTATAGTTGTGCCTTCCTTTTCTAGCTTTGGCAAACTGCCCCCATCCTTTGGGGAGTGTTTTACAACACTTCCCCAGAGTTGATGGGCTTGACACTAATTTACTTATCCATTTCCTTCTGGACGTTTTTAAGCTAAGAGAAATTTCCTGTATGACAGATGCCATGCTTATGCAGATTTTAGCGCAGTTTTCCTTAAGGCAGCTTTTTTGATCGCCTTCTAGACTGCCCTTAAGAGAGGTGCCACCTTTGACCAGTTCCACGCCGAGATCTTGGAGTTCTTTGTACCTGCTCGGGTTAGGGAGCGCTTGCGGGTGGAACGCGTTTATCGTCCTCAGGCACCAGACAGACGTTGAGCCATTTTGTCGGGGAGATACGGGATGTAGCCCGGGTGTTGTTGCGCTTGAGCTTGAGCGAAACGGAGTTGGTGAGCCTATTTAGGAGGGCATTAAACCTGAAGAACGCTCCCGTTTGATTTTTTGTAGCCGTCCCGCATCTTTTGCGGATTTGGACCGCCTCTCCATCATCTCTAGAGGGTTCAGGATGCGGATGATGAAAGGGAGGCCATGTCGAGGCATCTTCCTCACTTGCCTCCGGGCCGGTCCCATGCTCCGGTGCAGTCTGAGCCAGCAGCTGCTCCTTCCCGTAGGCAGCCTCCTACCTGTTATGGCTGCAAGCAAGTGGGACATATTAGACCGTTTTGTCCACTTAATAAAAAAAAACTAGTAAGCTTGCGGACGAGTAAGCCCGACTCGTGCCGTAAAGGTAATTTTGAGGGCAAATATGTACCTGATTTTGATAGTAAAAGGGTAGCTGGTTTAATACAGAACAGAAAGAAAACAAAAAAGAAATAGACTTGGGGACAGTTATCATCGTTGGCCGAAAGGGGAGGTTGCTGCTCTGGCTGCGCAGGGAGTAAGGGCTGCCCGCTCAACCTGCCCACACAACTGGATTGTACTTGTGGGGAATGTGGTGCAGAAGGCCCTGGTTGATTCTGGGTCAGCACGCAGCCTGATTTCTTTGTCGTTTTTTTGAAGATCTAAAATCCTCTGGGCTAATACGGCAGTTGAGCCTAGTTCACTTATCTGCTGGACTGCTTCACGCACACCTTTAACCTATTATCTGTAGTGCCCAGATTCACATCAAAATTAATTATTTCTCTTGGGATTGGAGCTTTTTGGTGGCTAAGGACCTGACTTTTCCTTTCATCTTGGGAGCAGATTTTATTATCGGAAAAACTGGCAATGATTTTGGATTTGGCCTCCAGTCATGTTTTCTTTGCTTTCGCCAGGCGGGTGCTCGTTCCCTTTTCAGGATGTCGAGTCTCGTGGGACTGCTGCCTTAGAGATGGAAGATAAGAGCTTGACTCCTCCTGACCAACTAGACATCTTACGCCGAAAGAGGCTGAGGACATAAGGCAGATTTGTTCCAGTTTTCCTGAAGTCCTAACTGACAAACTGGGCACGACCAATCTCTTGGAATACGAGATTCGTCTTACAGACACCCATCCTGTACGTTCCCATCCATATAAGCTTGCTCCGCCCAAGATGGAAATTCTGAGAAATATGATTGAATGATTTACTTAAGAGTGGGTAATCGAGCCGTCTTGCTCAAATTTTTTCCAGTCCAGCGTTTCTAGTGCCGAAACCTAATGGGAAGTCCAGATTGGTCCTGGATTATCGAAAGCTCAATGCTCAGATAGAAATTGACTCCGTGCCTCTCCCCGATTTGCATTCTGCTTTCGACTGGTTTGGTAAGGCCAAGTATTTCTCCCATTTTTGATCTTAATCAGGCATATCATCAGATTCCTCTAAAACACGAGTCTCGACCTCTCACTGCCTTTTGTGTGCCTTGGAATTTGTACCAGTTCACCCGAGTGCCAATGGGCTTGGCTGTGGGGCCCAGACACTCACCAGACTCCTGGATTCTATCTTTCATGATGTCAAATTTAAGTTCGTGTTCAACTATCTGGATGACCTGCTTGTGTACAGTGAGAGTTATGAGGAGCACTTGACTCATCTAGAGGAAGTTCTAACTAGGCTGGCGAGAGTCTGGCCTTACCGTCAATCCTGAAAAGGTGAGTTTTTGCTCAGCCTGAAATATCGTTTCTGGGTCATCTTGTCTCTTCTCGAGGTGTTTTGTATTGATCCAGAGAGAACCCAGGCAATCAGGGAGTTTCCTCCTCCTAAGGATGCCAAGGGGATTGCCCGTTTTGTGGGAATGATAAATTTTTATCGTCGTTTCATCCCCAATGTTGCTGAAGTGGCGGCCCCCTCTGAACTCTCTTAGGAAAAAAAGTGCCAAGTTTGAGTGGGGTGGAGCGCAACAGACTGCTTTTGAGCAGCTGAAAGAGGCAGTGATGCAGCCTCCCAGTCTTGGCTATGCCTGATTTCAGTCGTAAGTTCGTCTTGCAAACTGATGCTTCCTCCTTAGCCGTTGCTGCTGTTTTATCGCAAGAAGTAGATGGTAATCCGGCAGCCCATAGCTTATGCTTCACGCACGTTAAACCCCTTGTGAGAAGAAGAGTTGTTCTGTTTATGAGCTGGAGTGTTTGGCTGTCGTGTTTGGAATTAACAAGTTCAGGCGTTACCTAGAACATGAAGAATTTTTGTTGGAAACCGACAACCAGGCTCTTCTTTCTTGGCTCCTTGCCCACCCCCGTCAGCTCGGGAAGATTGGTCGCTGGGTAGTCCAAATTTCTGCCCTTAAGTTCACAATGCAGCACGTGCGAGGCACCCAAAATATCATAGCGGACACTCTGTCACGCATGTATCACTTACCCAACGACCACCAGAATTTATCAGAGCCGCCATGTTGTGGCGTGCTCCTAGACTTTCCTCTGGCATTTTTGGACATTGTTCCACACCAACTTAAGGATCCCGAGCTGACTGCTATCATCAATGAGCTTAAAAACGGAGGTGCCCACCCTCCTTATTTTCTGTACCGAGGTGCTCTATGCTGCTGTGACAAGCAGCGGAGAAAACCTAAGTTAGTGCTGCCAAGCTTTCTTGTACCGATGGTCTTTCAGTATTTTCATTCTTCTCCTGTGGGCGGACATCTAGGAATTCATAAGACCATCGCGAAGATTAGGATCAGTTCATCTGGAAAGGTATGGACCGGGATATTGCAGCTCGAGTACGTTCTTGTGAACTGTGCTCGCTAAGCAAACCCTCTCAAAATACCAAGTTGGGTCTTTTTGTCATCTGAGGTGGCGAAAAACCTTTGGAGAAGGTTTTCATTGACTATGTTGGGCCTCTCCCGCGTAGCAAGTCCGGAAATAAGTTCCTACTTGTTTGTGTGGATGCCTTCTCCAAGTTTGTTTGTTGTTCCCATTGCGGAGTGCTACCGTGCAGCTCACGGTGCAAGCACTTCGTAACCATTTTTTTCAACACTTTGGAATCCCCGCCACCTTAGTTTCCGATAATGGTTCACAGTTTGTCTCCAATATCTTTTTAAAAGAATGTGCTTTGGGCACGGAATCCGCCATGTGACTACTTCCCCTTTCTATCCTCAGCCTTCTTCTCACGCCCGAACGGTTAAATCGCAATCTTCGATCTGCTCTCATTGCCTTTCATGCGGAAAATCAGACCACCTGGGATCAACAACTACCTTGGATCCAATTTGCCTTTAATACGGCCCAGCATGAAAGTCACAAGGCGGTACCTTTCGAGTTATTATTTGGCTTTCCGCCAAACAACCCTTTGGCGAACCTTTGGAAAAATTAGCGATCTTCTGCCACCTCCTGTACTCCCAATGTGAAAGCCACTTGGGAGGCAGCCAGGCGGAATCTCATTCCGGGCTAGGGAGTTAGTAAGGAGGAATTACAACCGAGGTCGTATTGCCAATCCCTTCCAGGTGGGGGATCTAGTTTACTGCAAGGCTCACCCAGTCAGTTCGGCTGTGGATAAAAGAGCTGCTAAACTTTGCTACAGGTGGACTGGTCCCCACCGCATCTTGAAGTTTCTGACTCCGGTGACTGCCCGACTGGGAGATCCTCAGTCCGGGAAGATTTTCAGGAAGGCGCACATATCCCATCTGAAGCCTTGCCGGAGTCATCCGTGATTTCTCTTTAGTCTGTGCGGGAGGGTTTTAGGTCCAGAGGCCTGATCACCTCTGCTCCTTCTTCCTGAATCAAGGTTCCTGTTTTCTTCTTTGTACCCACGCAACTCTTGGAGGGATTTCTTGCCTCCAACTGGATTTTCTTGGTTTTACCTTCTGCAGACCGGTTTATAATTCTTCAACCATTGGGGGAAGAGGCATTTCGTTTGGTTCTTCATTTTGAAGAAATTAACAGAGGGGAGTTCCTCCTTTTGGGGGGGAGTCTGAGCCGGTTCAATACCTATATCTCCCCGGCTCATGTGTGTTTTATATAGTGTATGTGTGTGTGTGGTTTATTGGCTGCAGAGGCCACTGACCATTTGAAGGCGTTTGGCCTTTCCGGTAGAGTGGCAAAGACTCCGAGCCGTGGTGTACAAGTTAGGAGTAGCTCCAGTTTAAAATTTTGTTTAATTAAGTGTTTTTGTTAGTTTTTTGCTGAGCTGTTTTCCTTCTGACATGTGCGGCTAAGTTTACGGCCCCTCACTGATGAGGTCCAGGAGATGAGTTGATTTTCTGCTGTCATCTCTCCATCATGCGTGGTCGCAGAGAACCTTCGCTTTTGCGCTCTGCTGAAGGACGGCCACCATGATGGACATTTCTACTAGTCTGTGATACCCTGCTCATATTCTTTATTTATTTGTTATTGTTATTGTTGCCATTTATATAGTTTATATTTTGTTATTTAATTTTTAAGTTAGTTTTTAGATATTATTTAGTTATTTCTTGGATTTCATTAGGAGCCCGCCCTTAGCCGAAGGATACCGGTTGGAATTGGCATTTCTTGTTTCAAATTATGGCGTTTCTAATTTTTTGTATGCAGGTGCACCTGACAAGGATTGTTTGAGGTATACTACTGCAGGCACTTTTTATTTTTTTTTATTTATAGTATATATATATATTTTTATATTGACTGGATAGGCCTGTGCTGTGTCTTAGTAAATGAACCTGAGTATACTGACCACGGTGTTCTTTTTTACCTAGTTTTGTTTTGTTCCGGCATCCCGTTCGCCACCATGGGCGCGCGCTTCCCTGATGGTTTGCTGTGGGTGTGCGAGCGGCGATGTACGGTTTCAATATATATATCCACTATGAACAAAATGTTTGCGTAGTCTGTCATTTGAGTGTCTAGAAAATTGTATTCCCTTTGTCTATGTGTTTGTCTTTTCACACGATATCTGGAACACAAACTCACATATAGATTTTTAGTTTTACATGAACATTAATTTTTGTACAGGCAGTACTGAATTCCATGATGTTGCATGTATCTTCGTGGAATTTAGACTATTAACTATTTTTTTATTTGTCTTTTGGACAACCATTATGGAAACGAGAAAATGGAAGAATGAATACATTTTTAAATAAAGTAAGTACTCTACAAATCTTATGGCATTTTAACACGTGACATATTATAACACATGTAGCTTATCCATAGAAAATAAATAGTAATATAGATTTCGGCGCACTCTTGCGTTGGTACCCTCTCTATCTCATTAAAAATTTTATTATTTAAATAATGCTATAAAACCTAACTTCCTAACGCTGGCAGATGTTTATGTTACCTCCAATAGTGGAATCACCCAATGAAAATTGATATGTTCCCTATCACGTGTTAAGTAAGTCATTGGACGAAAACTACATCTCGGCATCTCATTCCTTACCGTTGCTCAATGTCGCCATTCACAGGACTCCTACTGGATTTTTTACCCTATTGTACACTAGAAAACTTCCTAAAGACATACTGAAGTAATATATAGTAATTTTGAAACTCCCCACACACAATGCTGCTTCATTGCTCAAACAGGATGTCAATCGGACCATTACCTAAAGCAATGATATGTTCCCTCGGATCTATATATGTAAAACTTCAAAGTGATTTCCTCGTCAGATACTTGTCCAATCCATAAAAATTTACTCAAAATTGCTTAAGTAGTTGAGGAAAAATCGGTAAACCTACCTAAAACATTTGGAATATGACTCATTGTATAATCGCCTGATTTTTAAAGCTATTTAAAAAGCATATGTTTGTTTTCTAGTAGAGAGGTGTTTCTTTCTGAACACAATACATAAGCAGGTCGATACCAACTGGAGCTGATAAGACAGCCTAGATAGCTTATCACATGGAAGGCATCCCACACTTCCGCTATCACTTACCTGTGTCTGACATGTCTATGCTCAATTGTAGTGAGAGAAGATAATCTGTTGGCTATCGTGGTAAACTATCAGTTTTAGTATAACTGCAATTATCTTTTACGTTTTGCATTTCACGTCTGCTGAACTGTATAGCTCAATGTAATGTTTAAATTTTCTGCCAAAATACCAAAGAGGAATTGAGGTTGAATATACGCTAATGTAGAACATATTCTTGTCTATCTAAAAGATGTTACTCTTGCATAATTATAGACTTTATCTATAAATTAACTATTTTATGTGATTTTTTGCTAGAATTTTTTCATTGCGTTGGGATTCATAGCACTGAATAATAAATGTCTAACACCATATGATGATTTACGAGTACGTGTGAGGTAGGCTACATCCGTTACTATATCCCATGTTAAAATCTTGCATTATAGTAAAGAGATTGTTTATACATTTTTTTAGTGGTTGATTTTCTCTTTGAAATTATGGTTACCCATAAAAGCAATATAAACAATTATGATAAATGCTCAACCGATTCTTGTGCTGGGACATGGATCATCATCGAATTCGATTATAGAAATGAAGCTTCGTGCAGTATTTTAAATTTATAGATCAGTTCGTTCTTGATATATAGTGTGGACAGACTGATAAAAATACATACTTACACAATTAGATCTGTCTAAACACTCGAGTGTTAGGCTAAGGGTTAGTGATGAAAACTGTGGATTATATAATAGAAAATACTAATTTACAAAGTAATCATAACTTGTGATTTCAGTTTTTATTTTTATATTTTATCCATCACTATTTAAATTCGAAATATATATATATATATATATATATATATATATATATATATATATATATATATATAATTATTATTATGATTAATGGACCATAACGCAATAAATAAAATTATAGATAGGAAAACATTAAATATGTAATATTAGGTGGCATTGGGAACTATATTTTTTTATACGATGCAATGTGAAAGAGTATCGAATTATTCTCGTTACCCGGGGGAGATGAATAATCCAAGAGTAGATTCAGAAAGCATCAATCCCAGACGCTCGAAATCAAGATGAGTAACCGCAATCCTCAAAGGATAGAGCCTGAGTTATGTCTGTATTTTCTGTAGTGTAAAGTAAAAGAACTTATTCTCAACATTGATTATATTAAGGTTGTATTAAAGCTGCAAGGGTTACTATGCTTGAAATTTAACTATTTTAGGATAGTTATTGTACTTCACAGCTCAATTTTGGTATGCTCATAAGAGTTATGACTATGTATTAAGGAATTTTAAGTTACATTGATAGTTTTTACTAAATCTGTCTGGATTCTAATCTATTGATAGGTTTAAACTTTAAAAATAGTGATAATTAAAAGTTCGTTTCACACGCCCTTAACTCCTGAGGATATCGTAGTCTTCTGCTAGTCTCTAAGTAGAATAAAAGATATTGAGCGAAAGGCCTGATTTTACTGGTGGCGAGAGAAAAGAAGAGACCTGGCCCGTGCCGGCGCACAGCTGTGTACTAGTGTGTTGCCGAGCGGTAATTTTAGGCGCTTCGCCCCACAGCCACCCCTGCGTATTGTTTATCCTAGCAATGGAACAGTGAAACAATAATGGAATTACGAAACAAGGCGCGGCAACATACTAGTAGTAGCGCCTGCAAATTTCAGATAGGCCAGAATCCAGGTCTCTTCTTTTCTCTCGCCATCAGTATAAGACGAACATTGTTTCTTTGGTACTGCAGACTAAGAGAGCGTAGATAAAACTACGCACTTACTGTCTAATGATGCACATAAGAATATATTTTGCAGATATAAAATGTTCTGTCAAAGTGAAAAGAGGCTACTGATTAATTAAGAACTGCACAGGTTAATAGAGATATCCCAATTAACGATGCCCAATACCAGGATGTGTGTGTGTGTGTGTGTGTGTGTGTGCGCGCGCGCGAGCGCGCGCGTGTGTGTGTGTGTTGGATTTTAAAAAGCGGAAGATAAAAATGACTGGCCGGGTCATGGTATAGTGAAGAGTTTGTGGTCATACGAATAGAGTAATAAGGAAGACCAGAGGGAGCTAGGCCGAGGAAGACAAAGAATAAGATTGGGAGATCAGATAAGAACAGACTTAACGAAGATAGGAAAAGGTCTTGAATTATGCCAAAATAGAGGAGCATGGAGACGTATGGCTGGTGAGGCCTAAGAGCAACTTGGTTTCGAGTAGCCATAGGAGTAAGTAAATATCAATCCGTTTAACTTTTATTTTAGTTGGAATACCAAATTACGTCTTTATTGAAATAACGTTTGTTATTCGTAGAAAACCGTTGCAAAACACGTACTTGTATTTTAACAATATCATTTACCGATTCAAAAATTCTTTGTTACCTATAAAATTCAACTTCTGAAAGGATCTTAAAGTTTCCACTGAATAAGAACTCGTATTGACGAAGGAAAGGTTAATGCGAGGTTTAATTCTGTAATATTAATACTGTAATAGAATAGACAATTGAATTTTGACAATCAATATACTGTATACCTTTGCTTTATTGTTCTACTACAATGTTGCCCTTCAAATACATCTTTTAAAGGCAATCTTGGTGCTTTAAACTATGAAATATAAATTATTTTATTAATATTTCTAACACCTATATATTTTAACTTATTAAACTAAAATTAAATGAAGTATTGTTGCTCAGTTTTTTTGTACTCATTGCCTAATCATTTATTACCTTGGAATATACAAAAATATTTATAATAATAGCAATTACCAACTAGCATTTACCCACTACAGCACAGACTTTTCTGCAGTATAATAAATTAAACATACCGGGTAACTAAACAAAGAAGGTAATCAATAATGATAGTAGCAATAACAACTAAATAAATAGGTGGTACACTCCAAGTTTTCTACCACCTTTTATTAAGAATAGTTGTAACTTTTAGTACGAAAAGTACATTTTAAAAGGAGAAATAGAGATCCATCTTATATTTAGATCGCATGAATGCCTATATTTTAAAATTTGCGGAAACGCGTTTAAAACTTTTTTAAATTTATATAATTGAAATATATTCAGCATTTTGTTTTAAAATTTAGAACTTTTCTTAGTTGGAGCAATGTTTGGTTATGTTGAATCAAATTTGCTGATAATGGTCTTGCATAATTTTGGGAATAATATTAAATCCATGATTATTTGTTCTTCTCTTAAAAGATCGATTGTTTTTGTCCATGTAACTTTAGGGCACAATTTATAGGTATATAAAAATACATAATTTAAATTAAGATGCTACTACGATCCAAAAACGTCTGCCTCAGGCGCCTTTATTCCACTTTAGGTATAGTGCAAAATCCTAACTTTCAGCTTGGCCTTACTTTTCAGTTTATCTACATTACTAAAATCTGTTCACTTTATGTTAGACTGTTACCAAAATAATATGTGAAGCAACCTATACAGGTATTCACTCAAATACACAAAGAGTCAAAGAAAAAAAATTTGCAATCTGTCTGGTTTTATTAATAATATTTACGATTAGCTTATTTACCTATCTATTTATCATCCTTTTTCCATATTTCTTTTGTTCCGTATAATAATCATATCAATATTTTTCTAACTAATCAGTATCGTATCCTTCATCAGTGAAAAATGAACACGATGTCCCCTCAACGATTCTCTGTCATAAAAAATTACATTTATTATGTGGAAATACATCAAATTTGGAATTCCCCTTGCTAAATTTATGCACTCATTGCGGCTGCTTATTTCCTTAAATTTTAGCCGCGGTGCGAATGTTTTGTTGAATAATAGTATCCGGTCCCTTCACTCTTTATTTTCATTTACTGTAATTATACCATAAAAAATAACAAAGGAACCCAATTTCTAGTTACAAGTACATATTTACAATGTTCTTCATTGAGTAAAAGTCAAGAAAAAACTAATTTGTATGAATGTATCATTGCTTCTATTTATAGTGAATTTTAATTGCTGTTATCTATAGTACTACTTGTCGTTTTCTTTGATTTACTCTACGAAAACCGATAACGTTATAGTCATGGAAATACAAAATACTTGTATTTAGCACGTAGCGATCTGTGACTCGGTCAGCTGTAAAAAATTGGATATCTTTACAGTAAATTCATTTTTGTAAAATGTATAGGTGATACATTGGAATAAACATATTTCTATGTTTTATTCTTAGATATAAATAATTTAGGTACGAAAATTCGTCCAAATCTTCCACTTTGTTTTGAATAATTGACTACCAAATATTCAAACATTCTAATATTTCCACAAAATAAATCAATGTAAATACTTACAACATTAATGAATTTTTAAGTAATAAATAAATATTTAATTACTTGAGGCTCATCAAACGTAACGTAATAAAATAGGTTTGATAATCCTCTGTGTAACTTAGCCGTTTATGTTACCACCAGTACATCATATATCGCTCAAGAAATGTTATCCTGACATATATTGCGCTCATACATCAACCTAAAAACCTCCAAACACACAGGAAATTCGACTCCTTCACTTACGTTCTATATTATGACGGATTTTGTTACAGATAAATGTTACCTCTGTAACAATAAAAACAAGCAATTACTATTTATTAATTAAATTGGTTATTATTATGTTAATCAATGTGTCCTATTTACTCAAAGAGATTTCTCTAATTGATATGTTAGGATAAACAAATCAATTTTCTCTGTTGTGTTTAGTCCTATGTTACTTGGTATTGTAAAAATAAATTATGTATTCATGGCCCATAACACTAAAATAGAATAAACTAAAAGTAAGTGGCCAGCAAGAGATTTCTTGAAGATCACCGATCAGCTGTCTTTCTTATTGATGGTTTATTCCAATATTGCTTTTAGTTTTAACTAATTTAACTATCTAATCATAAAAACCGTTTGCTGATATTTTAAATTTTAAAAAAACTTTTGTGTGTATAGTTGAAGTAACTCGTTATAAAAAATATTTCTCGGAATCTATCTAGCTATAAAGCAAATACAAAACATTACTAAACTGCAGAAATATATCATTCACTAAGAAAATAAATTTAAATGCATGGCATTTGCTGTGGTTTTTAAATAATAAAATAATTAACATAGAATTGAAATTTGTTATATATAGTACTTTTTTACAAAAATGAGAGACCGATCCCCTTTTAAGTCTTATTCTGTCCGCCCTCATGGGACACTGGCCTGTGTGAGGATCTTATCAAACAGAATAAGGGGGAGAGTCGATACAGTACGAGGTTGATAGTACTGATAAAAAGTGCAGCGGACACATACAGGATTTGAACCTGCGCGATTTCAAGTCATTTTATAGTTTTAGAACGGTCAAATACTAATCATCTGTGCTGCCTTGCACTGATGGTGTCGAACAAAAAATATCTATAGAGCTAATACCTATCACATGCCATATTGTAATTGAAGACTGCTAATCACAAATGCCGGAAAACCCTTCTTTGTGTAGTGTTTAGGGTCCATAGGAATAGTTTGTTGCATTACGCCTAATAAAGTTACAGCATAATCTACTTTATAATAATGAAGACAAAATATAGTTTCCTTAATTCAAATAAGGTAAGGTAATTCAAAAAAAGTGTAATAAAATTCCAACCCATTTGAAGATTTTAGTTTTTATATAACTGAAATGGGTCTTCCAGCCTTCCCCAAGAGATAAAATCAAGATTTACATGATGAGTTTGACTAGTTTCTACTACATAAATTAGTAGTTAAAGCTTATTGAAGCTTAGAGATGTAGCCTCGAAAAGTGTTTTATAATAAATAACATAATATGAATAAACTTTTACACTTTTAAACTTTTATTTTCTTCTACGATGTACATTTCGGAATCATTGATTCCAAAATGTACATCGTATAAGAAAATAAAAGTTTAAAAGTGTTAAAAGTTTATTCATATTATGTTACTTATTGAAGCTGTTATAGCATGAATAAGCAAAATTATAAACTCACTCAAAACTTAAAAAGGACCAAACCTAAACTCAGGATGGAGTGAAATAAATTAGAGCAATGAAGCTAATATCAACTTTATTATCGTTTGAACCAAGTGCTGCTATGCCCCAGACCCTATCCACGATAAATTTACAGAACTACCCCAGAACACTGCAGCTGTTACACCAGTTCAGCGATTTTCAAACACTCTTCTCCCTGGATTTTTTAGATTACCCTTTAATATATTAAATATAGTATGCTTTACTATATTAAAAATATAATATAAGAAAGGTCAAACAAAATGTGAAATTTATGTTATGTATTTTAAAAGCAATCACCAAGAATCTGAATTAATTATTTTAATTCAGTAGTGAGTTTTAAGATTTATTTAGTTTTTCATCTCTATGCTTATATGTAGACTCATACAAAATGAAGTAGAAATTATGTATTTTTTTGTAATGGATGGTGTCATAAGTATACGAATTGCAGGGAAACCAGAGAATTGAAGGATCATCCCCTCTGTATATAGGACATTTTTAGCAGTCCATACAAATGAAACAATACTACGGATTAGTACGAGTATATTAATCCGTAGAAATAGTGAATGCGATATTTGTATACGTAATAATATTTATATCATATTAATATGATATAAATTTATTGCAGTATTTCTGCTTCATACCATTGAAATATGTTTTTATTGTAAGGGGTCTATATTATTTATGAAATTAAGAATTAGAAATACAAACACTTAATCAGAAATACTAACGAAGTATTTCTATACTAACATTCATTGCCAATTCCGAATTATTACGAAGATATTTTTTAAATCTATACATAACAGCGTTTTTTTTTTTTTTTTTTTTTTTTTTTTTTTAATTTCATTCTGTGTTTTTGTTCTCAGTGCAATAATTTTAGTATAATTAGGAGGCGTTTGATATCGGTGCCAATTAACTTTTAAAACCTCTTTAATATTCTCAAATTAAAATAATATTTATCATGCTGAACAAATACAGGCTGTTTTGATGTGTAAGATTGCGTACGACAAATTTGTTCACCATTTAACAGGGATCTAAAAACTCAGCTGCAGAACAATTTTAATTTGCGTGTGCTAATCTCAAAATTGTTATTGTTTCGGTAAATATGTAAACTTGACTTTGTTTAATTGTAATTAATTAAAGAAATAAATAGAACGTACAGGTTTTAGTTTTGTTTTCCGTGTTTTGAAATAAGTATTTTATCACACAGAACCTAAGTATATCACACCAGAGAGATACTGTATTAATTTGAGTTAATTTTTTGTCCTAAAATATCCTAGACATCGAGTTTTTAGTTTCAAATAATGCATTGCTTTTAAATTTCAGAGGTTAAATTTTTGTATAGTGTATTTTAGGTAGGTGTAGATGAAGATATTTTAGTCCAGGTGTGAGTAGAAGTACAGTTTATTGTCCAGTATAATCTAGAAACATAAACGTTTAAACAATGCCAGGCAACACTGAAGTCCTCCATGTGAATTTTACAATCATAATCTTTACACTCTATTCTGCATCACTACTTCAAGGCATTCCACATTGCATCCAATGAGGAAATCAATCTGAGCCTTGAGCAAACAACGGAATGTTCCCTCGCACCTTCTTAGTGGAGTATAATCTAAACAACCGAGCTAAAACAACAGACATCAACATCAGTCTAGAAGTGTTGGAAACATTGGTGAAAAAAAGTGATCCAAAGAAACCGATAAGAATTTATAACTTCCTTCTTGTTTTTTTTTTTTATTGGGTAAAAAAGTGTAAATTTTCTATTACATGAACATCAAAAGCCCAGTTTCGTGGGAAACAAAAAGGTCAAGATCGAATTTTACAAAAGACTTACAATTACATGAGTCGAGAACCTCGAGAAAATCATGAGAAAAGAACGCCTTGGATGTCTAATGGTTGGAGGTAAGCAATAAGTAATAAGTAAGTAAAGATATTTAAAAATTTAGTTCTAATATTCTCAGATTTTCAGAATGATGAGATTTTCTGAGATAGTATTTAATTACATAACGATCATTGTCTACAGTACATTTTTATCATACGTTACACGTGTCAAAATATTAGAATAAGTAATTTCATATAAATGATGAGATTTTCTGAGATAGTATTTAATTACATAACGATCATTGTCTACAGTACATTTTTTTCATACGTTACACGTGTCAAAATATTAGGATAAGTAATTTAATATAAATGATGAGATTTTCTGAGATAGTATTTAATTACATAACGATCATTGTCTACAGTACATTTTTATCATACGTTACACGTGTCAAAATATTAGGATAAGTAATTTAATATAAATGATGAGATTTTCTGAGATAGTATTTAATTACATAACGATCATTGTCTACAGTACATTTTTATCATACGTTACACGTGTCAAAATATTAGAACAAGTAATTTAATATAAATGATGAGATTTTCTGAGATAGTATTTAATTACATAACGATCATTGTCTACAGTACATTTTTATCATACGTTACACGTGTAAAAATATTAGAACAAGTAATTTAATATAAATACAGCATTTAACAAATATTTTTTCATACTTATTTTCTTCGTTTACGGCTCAAAGTTCTAAAGATATATGCCAGTCCAGGATCCCACTCTGATGGTGGAACCCCCGCTTTCAATTTGTATAAAAGGGCTCAGGGGCGGATCGTAAGTAGAGGCCATTACTCCGGATGTTCCGCGGTAAATCCAACTTGTCGATGCGAGACCGCGGGGCAGTATACAACAGACTACCCCTCCTCGTTACTACATCACACACGCTATCTCATGGAGTATACATCTTGCGGTTATATATTAAGCACAAAAGATTTAATCATTTATGTTTGGAACTGTTGTTAATCACGATTATTATTATTTTTGTTTTAAAGCTGAAGTATCTGTTAGTAAAAATAAATCGATCCCAAAAATACATAGTTTACAAATATTTTACTTATGACATATGTAATTGTACTAGTAAGAGAGACTACAGCAACTGCCACTATTTTTTTTCTGCATTCTTTTACATTCATAATGAAGTTTTCGTTAGTTACACAGATGAGTTCAAATTGCGTTTCTTTGCAAAAGGTATTTAATTATTTATATTTCCTTTACTTTATATAGGCAGATAATTATATAATAAAAAAACTGAAAAATCGAGATATGCGATACCAAAATAATGTGCAAGTGAATCGAAAAACTACTTTGGAAAGAAAATAACAATAATTAGATGTTTCCTAACAACCTCATAATCTAACATTATTTGGTTGACTATAACCTAAAATTTAGTAGATATTTAAATCTTTAGTAAACACATAAATATGTAGGAAAGCGTGGTAATTGATAATGGGACGTTTATACAGAGTCAATTAACTTGATTCATTTATATGAATTAGTTCATAACTTAGGAAGAAAACTATATTTCATGAACTAATTATGCCTTGTTACTCATCAAGATTCAAAGGAGTCCTATAAGGGAGCCCTGATGAAGACTGAGAAGATTTGCACAACAAATATGAGTTAAATAACTCAGTTAATATCAAAATTCCACTCTCAATCCTGTGTCGTTGCTCAATGACGGATTTTAAAAATTTCCTTCAGTAGGAACGTCTTTCCGAAGTCAAACATAACAAATTATGTTTCCTGGACTTCCTGAGGTAAGTTTAGTTATTTTTTTATAAAACTCGATTTCCAAAATCTGGCTTATATGCATGGTTTTATATGTCAGATACTCGTCCAATCCTTAAAAACCACTATGGGACACCTCTCTATCGTTTTAAAAACATTAAAATTGGTTGAGTAGTTTCGTAAATAAATTGGTGGAAATACATAACAAGGTAACATAGAAACTGGTAGAATTGTTCAAATTCCTCGTATTTTAAAATGGTTGAAATAAATCCCGAGAAAATGAGCTTGTTCTTAAAATATATTATGTTTGGAATGAAGGTTTTTGAGTTTTTATTTATTCTTGAATGAGGTCAATGAGGAAACTGTAACACATCACGAATGTGAATGACAACACATTTGTGACGTTATCCACTATGCAGAGACCAGAATAACGACACACACACAAAATTATGAATAATTTAGCTTTTGGAAATTTTTGAGAGCACGTAGATAAGAATTTGTAATTTAGGAGCACTTAAAAGCCTGCGATGTTGGTGGCATTGAATTTACTATTAACGGGTAAATTATCGGTGAGAGTAAGAATTGTGTTGTTCACTGATTCTTGACGACAAGAGCAAGACAACCGAGAACACTCAAAACACTTTTCTGATAATATCTCTTTCATGAGTTCTGTGTAAACACTAGAAAGCCTAGGTTGTCAGTGTCGTTGAGTTTAATATTGTTTAAATTACCGGTGACAGTGCTAATTGTGTTGTTAAATGAGTCTTGACGACAATAGCAAGACTTAACAGAGAACACTCAACACACTTTTCTGATAATATCCCTTTCATGAGTTCTGTGTAAACACTAGAAAGCCTAGGTTTGTCAGTGTCGTTGAGTTTAATATTATTTACATTACCGGTGACAGTGAGAATTGTGTTGGTAAATGAATCTTGATTACAAGAGCAACACAACTTAGAACAAGCAACACATATCTTAGACATTCCTTTCATGAGTCCTACTCCAAAGAAGCCTGGTACTACAGCAGCGATTCTATATATAAACAAATCGTTTTGCTTTATTTGTTCATCCAGTACAAAGAATGTGTAATATTGCTATGTTATGGTACGTTTAGTACAGTACACTAAATATTTGAATTTAAAAATATAATGGTGTTCGTTCTACATCTTTTATACATATTTCCAATGGGGTACTTGAATAAAATATTAACTTTTAACTAAACATTAATTTTGAACTAAAAATAAAATCCTGACAATATATGAAGTTAATTTTTTTATACGGAGTGAATTCAAGTAAGTGGCTATTTAATATTAAATGACCTTAATATTTCAGTGCTTTTATGAAACTAATAAATATGAAAGGTACAAAGAATTCATGACTCTTTGTATGATATTTTCACAATCCTTTTCGATAGATTATTGAATATTTAGTATTCGAGTGCCATATTTAAACAAATTGATATTAAATATGTCAACATGAAATGAAATTGCGTAATTGAGTAACTGAAGTATCAAACTAAAATCAGATTCAATTAGACAAAATAAAGAATTGGTTTAATCAACTTCACTCCTAAATGGATTATATTAATACGGATACCAAGATACCACCAGTTTTACACTATTTTGTATGGAATAAAATGCTTTACTTAATTAGGTCACATATTTTATGTTTTTGGGCATGAATTAGGATATATAATACTACTTAAACTGCAGTTTTTGACAGGAGTTTTGAGTTTAAACTAGTTACCTTAAAACATAAAACCGTATTGCTCCAACATTGGTTTTATTTAAACATTTTTAGGCAACATAATATAAAATAAAAATCATTTAAATTCTCATATAATTTTAGTCTCACGGCCTCATGATTACATTATTTTAAATTTGAAAGCTAATACTTACGTAAATTCTTTCTCAGATTGTAACAACCAAAACAATCATTCTTTAATAGATACTTATATGAATTAGATCCTGATATTAATATTAGAACAAGCTCCCTTAAATTTTTAATTTCCTTGTAGACCATTTTCTATAAAGAATTATCATGACTTATGGAAAAATGGATATGGAAGAAATATGCAAATCTAAATTACTAGCTTAAAGTAACTGATAGACTCCGATTTGTTTTGGTTGAAAGCAATTAACTTCTCACTTAATATATCACAAACATCCTTAAAGCAATACGCAGGATCAAAGATTTATGTGTATGTTGCTGATTTTTTTACTATTAATTAGTAATAAAAATTTTACATTAGTAACTTTAGATTAGTTCAAATCGCACGAATACTAATATTTATAGCCTATTGTAATGTGCATGATATTAAATTCTGATTAATATAATTTGAATATTACCCAGGACTATGATTATATATAATATGTAATTGACAATTTTTGTAAAATAATTTCTCAATTCGCACATTCGTACACTGTAAGATAACTGACTCCCACTTGAGTTTTGTCACTTAATTAAACAGCTAGCAGGAACACACAATAGTAAAATTAAAGCAGGTGAGCCTCTCCTTGATTGCTCTGGAGACGACGCCGCATACCGCTGGGCTGAAATAAATTTGCCTAAAACACGTTTGCACACGACAACGGAATTCCTGGAACGTTACCGTTCCCCAGGTCACAACTACCGTCTGTGAGTGTGTAAAGCCGTTCCACATTCCTGCTTTAAATCAATTAGTGGTAGATGTTAACTCTGTTGTAATGAGAGTTTTAATGGTGCACAATTTTATTTCCAAGTGCAATGTCTGAGAAAAATCCTTTATATATAAAAAAAATTTATATATCATCACAATACTTACTGATTATGTGATTAAGAGTAAAATCTCAAAGAAACGTAAAAATCTAATCTTAGATATGCCGTCTTGCTTTCTTCACTTGCTACCCAACTAGTGACCCTTTCGTCCTTTGAGAAGTTATTTTTTATGACTGAGGTAAAAACTTTAGTTTGCAATTGGAGATAGTTCCATAAAAGGATATCGCTCGGTGTCAAAATTTGTTTTAAAAATATTGATTTATTTGTCAGTGTGTACGTCTGAACGCAGAACAATTTCACGAAATCACATATAGACAATCACTTTACTTTTACAATACTTTTGACAATACATAATGGTATATTCTAGTTGCCAAACATGCATGACCATTCTATACCTTACATAACGTTGAGATGGTAAAAATAAAAACACATCTCAAAAGAGTACACTTCAATTTTAAAATTTTTACTGATAAAAGGTATTGATAAAAAATTATAGCCTAGACATTTCGATTGGGGTTTGATAAAGTTCAGGTTAGTTTTATAATTTTTTAGGATTGAATTTTAGTAAATGAGAAATATTTTGACAAAATGAAAATCTTAGCACAAAAATTAAAAGGCTTGAAGAACTGCTTTTGGAACTATCAGTTTTTACTTTCTCAGAAACAGGTCTTTGAGATAAGTCTTCGGTTAAATTCTTTATATTAAGCGTCATTGAAGTTGCACGTCATGTTAAATATCAAGCTGTGTTGTATATGCCAAACATGTATATTTATCGTACTATCACTAGTATAAACAAATTCAACATTTTCCAATATACAATTTTTATTCTGTGCAAGGCCTTTCTGAATCAAAGATTCCATCATCAGGCACTTCAAAAATTATCAAATGTTTACATTTTTAAATAATAATTAATTTTATAATAACATATGGTTAACAATTTGGATGTATGGTTAGCCAGTATAAAATATTTAATCAGAATTACATTTTTAATTTCTTTATAAATTGAGATGAGAGTAAAACTGAATTTTGAATTGGTCCGTCTTCATTGTTGATAAGTTTTTCTTGATTTGTGTTAATGTAAAATGTTTCCCAAGCATTTAAGTGTATTGTGTTAGTAACTTATTTTAATAATCGTAAATTTTTATTAGAGATGGTGTGTCCAGATTCAATACAGTGATTCGCCACAGCAGATTTTTCATTTCTTCCATATTTTATATGTGCAAAGTGTTCTTTAAATCATATACATCAAATATGATCTATATGTATATGTAAACATGTATATGTTTAAAACATTCCTAAAATCCAAATTTAAAAAACTGCAAAACATTTATAAACTAAATGGTCCGTATAATTTTATAGTCAGGTTGTGCAAAATATATAGAAATGCCTTAAATATTTTTAAACCTTACAGATTTATAAATAAAATTTACAGATTTTAGGCAATGTCATATTACTATCTTAACTACTTTTCTATGCAATAAACATTACACGCCTACATTGGGGAGACGACACGTGGGGGAGTATCAATATGTGTTTCCAGGTACTTACACACTGTTATTGTACTATATTTAGCCAATTCTTAACTCGTTGTCGAAAACTGAGGATATTTATAACTAATAAATAAGTAAGATATCGCAAATAGAGTTTCTGTATATAGTATTTTTTCACTTCACAGTTTCTCTTTCCAAAATTTTGACTCCAAATTTTGAGAGGATCATCGTGTTTAAATTAAAGCGTTATAAAACTTTAAAAAAATCTCCTCATACATTTGGCGAATACTGCATAGGTTAAGAATGACGATGATGTAGGAAACATTTCATATAATCCTTTGGAAACTAAACATTTGGCCTTGTAAAATTAATGGCAAATGGAACATTTATTCATACTGTAGGACATTTTTCTCATAATACTTTGGAAACTTAAAATTAGGCCTTGTAAAATGATAAGCAAATGGAACATTTATTCCTACTGTACAAATTTAAATTAATCAAAAGATGCAGCAGATAGTATGTTTTCTCTGATGGCTAAAATAAGCAAACAACAGTCGGATATGTTTTCAGAGAAACAGATGACTTACATTTCCTGTTCATCCAGGAAATGTTCTTTTCGGTTGACATACTAGCTTCTTATTTTTCTTGATATGTCTCAGTAAACAATGAGTTCTATGAAAAATGCTTGATAATATTTTACAAGAATTTTATGACAAAGTTTGAGAATCGGTCATTCCACTGTTGATTATTGGCCAAGCGTCAGCATTGGAATTACTTGTATAACACTCTATTAATAACTCTTTTTAGCGTATTACTATAATGTGTTTTATGTGTTCCGTTGTTTCTAGACCATAAAAAGAATCGTATATTATACAAGTCTCCTCAAAATTTTGTAAGCATCCCAGAACAGACTCCATAAGGTCCATTAGTTGTGGTTGGAGCTGAAAAGGACCAACACATCCAAAAAATAGAGGGACTCCTGGACATGAAGGTCTGCTACTTATAAAGTGAGGAACTCTCACTGGTTGGAGTCACTTGGATGTGGAGATATTGTAGAGAAACTGACAACTTCCTTTATAATAAATTCAATATTTCTTACTTGTTTAGATTAAACGAGAGTACTTACATCACGCAGATGCAATTCAATAATATAACATTATATATTAATTTATAATCAAAACTAATTTCATATTTTTTTACAATTCTGATGCACTCAGTATATCGGAGTCTTTAGGAAAATCGTTCTACGCATATTTTGTAAGAGACCTTTTAAAGAGAAAATAAAGAATCGCTTTGTCATACCTAATAATTTGTAGGAAATTGGACTGTAAATAAAATATATATTCTTTGTGCAAACATATCCGAGGTGTTACAGAACTACGATGATAAAGAAAAGCTATACATATTAAAGTTTATTGTTTGCAAAGTTACCTATTCTTGGCAAAGGAACTTACAAATTGTTATCTTCCACAAATAGTTCACAAAGACCACTAAATCAAAGTCCTGTAAAGTAGAGCACCTGAAGCTACATAATATTATAGTGATTTCAACGTTTAACTTGCCGTTCAGGAAATTGTACCTAGTAACTTTTATAAGAAAATATTTTAAACCCAAACTTCCCTTAACCCTCTTCTTGGTACACTATTTTATAAATTAATGTATTCTGGAGGTAATTACAGTTAATGCGTCCGGATTATAAAAATTATGAAATCAATATTATATATGTCTTTATTTAAATCCGTTAAACTTTCCAATATTGTTTTGACTCAACATCAAAATTTTTAATTTTTTTTAAGATTGCTTTAATACTTAATTCCTAAGAAGATACAAGCTTTAAAACTGATATTATTATTTCTTATTATGTGATTCGTTTGAGATGTAACATGCAGAATACCTGAAACAAATTCCTTAGGTTTGTGGTAAGATTACCTTGTATGCTTCCGTGAGTTTGGAAAGATTGCCGATGTAGACAGAAGTTTTCCTCTAAAATCACCAACAATTAAAAAGTAAGAAATTTGAGAATAAATTTGTTATATTCTGCAATGGGAAAGCCCAGAGCAAATTTTAAGTGAAATAACATGCTGTAAATTTCAGAACAAAGCTTTTTCATCAAGTTACCGAACATTCCCAAGACTTCTTCTTCCAACATGATGGAGCTCCTCTCTTTGGCACCGTGGTGTCTGAGAAATCTTAAGTAAATATCTTACACAGTTACAGGTAGATTGCATGTTTTATCAAGATCCGATTCTACAATTCTGGTATTCTGGTATCTTCTTAGTTCACGCCATGGGAAAATGTTTCAGTGGGCTGTATTTTTGGAGGCTTTTTACGTGCCACTACTACCAAGAAAAATATTCAATCTTTTTCATTTTCTTCACTGTTCAATTTACTCTTGATTATACCAACGTTTAAGAATTCGTACAGAATTTACGTTTCTGTTTATATTTTATAACTAATGATGTCCTAATTTTGTTAAATGTTTGCGTGTTAAACAGTCTCGTCATATAAAAGAAAATAGGCCGTTTGTAATTTATGTCTCGATTATTACTCGATACACAGTATAGACCATGGTTAAAAATACAATTACTATATAGCTCTTATACTAATATCACTTATTTCCATTTATTTTAAGATATTCTAAAGGTTTAATTTTATTGGGATTTAAATTTTAAAGAATAATATATTTAAATAATAGTATTAAGAACTATAAAGCAATGTTTCACAATTTTCTTATAATATAAAAAAAAACTTTCATCTCTTTCTTTCTTCAAGTTTTCTGAGAAAAAAACTATCAAAGAAACTTAGCTGAAATACGAGTGAATAAGGTGAATACATTAAAGAAAAATTTACTGCAAATAGACTTGGTATAAAACTAGTACATCCATTACCTTAGATTTGGTATGCTGTTGCATTCAATAAAAATATCAATTACTTTTTACAATCTTCAGTTTTATAAGAAATATTTTATTATCGAATCATAATATTTGATTGTCTCAAGACTTATACCACAAAAATTAAGAACTTTTAACATTTTTTGCTAGTCTGGTATAGTTTTCCAATGTTTTTTGCTTTCTAATTAAAATAACCACTTTCAATTAGTAACCAAAATGGATTGAGCGAATGTAGCAAACATGCATTTATTCCTTAACTTATTACCTAACAATAACAAACAATATATAAAGATTTTTCATGCTATGCAAGGAAATATTTCATTTGTTTTCACACAATTTAGCTTTTAAAATTTAAAAAGCCCGCCACTTGTTAAGTACCATGTTAAGTACCAACGGTTTTTTTTATTTCAGCAGAATGTAATATTTAAAATCATAAGTATTCATGTAGGATGTGTTTAGAGTAGAGACATAATTCAATTAGTTAAAAAGGGTACTATTAGTTAAAGAGGTTCGCTGTAATGCCTCAATCATTAACTGGTGGTAGTGAGTGAAAAGGCCTTCAGATGTTACTTATCAATGAAATATAAAAATCTTAGAGTTTGAATTTTCTTAAAAAATAAAAAAAATAATAAAAAAGAGTGTAAATGAAGTGGTAGTGAATTGATAGGGAAGGTCCAGTATGACTCTTTTAAGTAAACGTGTACTCTTTGATGTTGGTTTTGACACGCCGCAACGTAATAAGCAGTACTGCCTTTGTTATCCATCTGATAAGTACACGTTCTTAGAAATTCTTAGAAAAAGCTCCAACATGTTTCTAGTTAAATCTCACAATCTAGACTATAAAGAAAATGTACCGTAAGGAAGTATGAACAAGAACCAGAATGCAATAGAGATTTTCGTAAACATATACTTCATTGCGTATTTAAATTTCAATGCCCACCATAAATTCATATAAAACATATATCATCCTAAATAAGATAAAGATCTGCTCCTGTAGCAATTTCAGCAAATGTGTGAGACATTGAAAGGTTTTATGCTTATAAATAATGCCGATAACTGATATCTCTCCCCTTCATATCAACGTATGTGATCCATACCACTGGCCAGTCCTGCTTTAGTTTAGTGTCCATCACACTATTCAATTTCCTGAAGTAAAATAATTTGGGATCATCAGCCCACAGAGATAGATACGCCAGTCAGATATGATACTTGGCTGTCCATCGAGCATTGGCTGAGCGTTTGTGGTAAATGAAAACTACAAAATATTTTATTTAAAAAACTCATGATTAGCCTATAAAAAGTAATAATGTGCCTTTCAACATGAGGTTGTTACGAAATATTGCACAAGGAACAAGTGAGATCCTTTAATCTACTTCTATAGTATTTCCATGCAATATATAGATTGTAGCCTAATTTAATTAGACAGGGAATAAATAAAAATAGTTATACAGATATTTTGGTCCTAGATATTGAGGTATGAGCATGATAAATTTCATATAATCTAAACCAAATGTTAGTGCGGCACCGGAAAAATAACTGAAATAATAATTATGTTGGTTCTAAGGTGATCTCGGCCGGTGTCTAACAAACATCAAAGTCGTCCATTTTACATCGCGTCTAAACATCGCTTACACTATTAAGTTCTTGAAATATTTCTGCCTTACTGTAGAGAGCCATCCCCAGTTAACAAATGTTTCTGTTTAACATGTGAAATAACAGACCGAAATATTCCAAGAATCTAATTGTCTAAGTAATGTTGCTACATGGTGAGAACAGGAAAACTAGTGATTAATAGTTATTTGAATATTATTACGGTTTTAAAGACACCGAAGTTTGTAATTTTAATAATAGAATTAAAACTTATGCATTAGAAAGTGCAACACCGCTGTAATTCTCGTGGATTTTCTCCGAAATCAGTAATATCTTAAGGGGAAAGCCAAAGTGGAGATTAAATTACACGTAATTCTGTGTTTGATTCTATCTGTTAGACTCGGATTTTAATTTAATTGGAATGAATATTCTTTGAAAACACAATTTATTCAGGGTGGTATTTTTTTGAGGACAAAGTGAGCAGATAATCTTTGTCACTGTTCTATTTATAAGTCTATGTGGGCTCCAACTCCAATATAATATCCAAATATAATATGTTCCAAGTTTGATATCAGCCTTTTTAATGATAAGTGGGGAACAGTTTCTGAAAGAGGACATTTAACGAGGGTATATGTCACTCTCGAGTGGTGCATGATAATGCAAGTGGCTGTACATCTCAGACAGTGGGTTTCTCTTTCAACATCTCAGAAATTGCTGTTAGGCTAAAGTTTCATCCTTGTTCTGAAATGTTTTAAAATTGTGGATCTAAACAGTTTGGAATAAATTTTAGAATGTAATAGTCGAAATACATAAGTACATTGTTTAAGATTCTGTGTTAATTTAAGATATCGTTTAGTATGACAAATTTTAATGCATTTGGATGTTGAATAAAAATTATGAATCAATTTGAATGATTTATAAATTTTTGTATTTCGTGTTGTTCAAAAATTACAGGTGAAACTTCCCATACTCTTTTACTGCAAAATAATAGAAGATATAGAACATTTCTATACGTATATGTATTCACCAATGATTACATACTATGTAATCTTTGGTATTCACATTATACCTCAGTTAATTTTAAATAAACGTTGTAATGGTTGTTATAACATTGCGTATCGTCATTAGTGAAAATAAATATTAATACAATAATGGCGAAGAACATACTTATACTTCATATTCCGTTATATTGAATAGAAATATGTTCAAGCGCTTTAAGATAACGTACTATAAAATCAGCAAGAACTAACATTGTAGTTGATCAAAAGGACCAGAGCTTAAAGTCCATACAACTCTGGAAACTGTAACATCATTCGGCAACGACTGAGCCTTGTGTAAGCTCGTGGTTTGTCATGGAGATAATTATAAATTTTTTTAGTTACATTAATATGTATTTTAATATTTATTTTCAAACTATGCATGAATGTAAAATATGAATAGAAAATGTTTCATGTATAGGTTCTATTATATGTACTAATAAGAGAGCTGTGGCAGTTAAAATATTTTACCAATAAAAGTTTATGAGCGCAGCGAGTGAACGACGCAACCAATAATTTACTTAACCAGATTGATATGTTGGCTTTGTTATTACGCATAACGTTTTCCATTTAATTTTTGCTGTATAATCCCTGCATAAAATGTGTGTATAAAATTTGTATCACACGAATAAAGAGATAGTCCAGACAAACACAATATTTTACTACCCACTAATCCACAGTGTATAATGTAAAAATACTATTAGTTAATTCACATGTTTTTCTGGTGATCTTATTGAATAATAGTTTCAAGAAATTACTGTTTTTTCTAAACTAACAATACTATAAACGTTTACTACTTCATCCAGCAGAACTTTGTATTTAATTTTAGAAGTGAGGCATTATCAAACTAAAGTTTTTATATGGTAAATACCATTAAAATATAATAATAGCATAATTTGTGTTTCGAAGACTAGACCATATGAATTACTTTTTACAAACTAAATCTTACTTATTTTATCAAGGCCTTAAAATAAAATTTCCATCACCAGGTGACTCCAAAAATTTTGGATAACGAATCTGGAAAACATAAATATTATAGTTATAAAACGCGTTGAATTATTGTTTATGTTTGTGTGTAACATTTTTCTTTTTCTTTAAAGAATCTTCATTGATGTAATGTAATAAAACATCTTTCCGTTTATTTCGGTCAACGTAATGACTGCTTCTAGTTAGTTTTTGCAAAAGGTTTAAACAGTACATTTTACCTTGCTAACGTACGGATTGAGTTTTATTACAGAGCTCCATTACAATATATTACATAATTAGAAGACCGCAAGAACACTGACTCACATCGCGCCAAGACACGCCACGTCCTATCCACCTACTGTGGTGCCGAGCCACAATAACGCGGCGCCAACCAATTTTCCACTTCAAATCCTCACATGGAGGCATTAATCTCACTCAACTTTACTTCTTTATTTAGATCATAACTTTCTTTTACAGTTTCTTATCGCTTTTACGACTAGTGCTGAAGCAGGCTCTTTCAAACTCCTGAAGTATCTTTCATGATTACGATGTTTTTGACATCACTTTATAGCTTATGTGATGTAAAATATTTTAAAATCCTTTTCTAAGCTATTTTGTTTAGTAAGGCTTGTGTTTTAATTAAGAGTACGATTACAATTAATTATTTATTAGGCATAAATTTCTCTAAATCCTTAAACTACTGTTAGCTTTTAATGCAGCTAGGTATTGAATTGCAGTATCTCAATTGCCATGGATAATTTATCTTATCCTGTTTAGATATATAGGGAATAAAATACTCACAAATGAAATGCATTGCTTTGTTATACATATCTTCATTTAAATAGCTCTTCGATATAAAATACCAAAAGTAGAGCTAGATGGGTGCCTGAAACTATTAATGGATATTTTTATCATTATTTACTATATTTAGTAAGAATATTACTGAAGACAACCTAAGTTGCTATAATTCTACTTTTTATTGCTATTGTATCGACCAGTTTCTTTCAATGAAGTCAATTACAAAAAATATTGAAAACTAGAATAGTAGTATAATTTGTGATATAAATGATGTGATTAGTGATTCCTGCGATGAGTAAATTAAAAAATGGACTTATAAGGCATTAAAACTTATATTTTAAATTCGGTTATGTAGAATCTATGAGATTGTTTAATGTCTGGACTAGCTACGTACGTAAAATTTATTAACACAAAAGATAAATTATAATCACTAGATAATTGCAAGAATGGTCAATAAATGGCTTTTATTTACGATTTTAACGTCTTTAAGCATTACGTCAAGTTGGAGTTTTTTATTCCATATCCTAGTAAATACCGAGCAGTTGTCCTGCTAATGGTAACATAAAACTGTCTGGCAGCAGATATTTTATTTAACTTATTGAATATTCTATTGATAAAAATAATAATGTTAGTGATTTTATTTATTTAACCATATTTTTAACAATTTAAAATAAAAATGTATTTTATTTTTAACATAATCAATATAATTAATTTAAGATAAGACTAGATGTTATTATGTTATTAAAAATTGATTATTAGCAAAATATTATTTTCATCAAGAAAACATTTTTTCAGCATTTTATTACTGAGTTTTACAATTTATAGAGATACAGCTATAAAATATATCGAAAAATTTTCAAAGCTTCTAGAGTTATTTATATGACAAAATGCCTAATTACAAACATGTTTTACGTAATAGTTTTCATTATTTTAATAGAAGTTCATCCTTCATATGGTATATTTGTTTTAAAAGTATCTTTTTATATGTAAAATGTGTTAAATATTAGAAAAATACAACATTGCTGGCTACTGCCAAGACGCAATCATTCTGAAATTAATATGTTTCAACCAACAGGAATATTTATAACGATGAGGTCTTCCTGAATTATGCATCAATTATTTTAAATTAAAAGTTCATAGAATATAAGACACTTGTATTAAATGAAACATAAAAAATATTACTGTATTAGGAGTAATACAACAAGAACAGTACTTAAATTAAATTTAAATTCTGAATATAAAATATATTTATAACATTAATTTAAAAATTTAAAAAATAAGTTAATAATTTATACAAAAAACTATTATTAATTAATTAATGTTTAGTTACATAGTTAAAATACGAGTATATGGACTATTCTTTTAATATATAGATTTTTATCAACCGAATGAAAAGACATTTTAAATGGGACACTATATCTACAGCGATGACATTCCAATTCATTGCATAAACATCTTTACGAGAAAACTGTCCAAATTCATTTATACATTTTTACTTCTACAATAGAATGTTTATTACGCTTTTGTGGATTGCTCTTTTTAAGAAATAGGTTGACGTATTAAAAAAGACAAACCAATTATGATATTGTAACATTTTCTTTTAATAATATATGTTCTGTTACATACAATCTCTAATAAAGTGTTTTCTTTTCAATAAGTTAAAAAGTAATTTGTAAAAGTTATTACAGACAAACTAATGTTTATTTGTGAAAACAACCAATATACTATCCAATATTGCAAGAAATTCTTTCCGTTATTGTTGATTTTATAAACTAAGAAAACCCACAATATCCTTTAATAGCATTGTAAGCGGAACAAAATGACATTGAGATTAACGTAGACAACTTTGAAAGCACAAGAAACAGTAAAAGTTTCGTACAAGCCCAGAGTGCGAAGTTAGTTGGAGAATTTGTTTGGATTTAAACAATAATCAAAAGTTTCTTATTGTATATGAACGCTGTAAAAACCTCGGAGTTTTTAATCGAATGAACAGACATAATAGCATTAGGAATGAATATTGCAAATATTTGGTTTTTCGTTTACCATTATAACTTTTATTCAATTTGCATTCCTTTTTTGACTGAAAAAGTGAACTTATTAAACTTTAGTTGCCCAGTTACTATATACCACATGTTAATAGCGAGGAATAATTGAAAAATAAATGGAATTTTCATAAAATAATATACATGTTAGAAAATATTTTGACAGCGTATTTGTAGAGGGTCCTGTAATTATAAAGCGGAAAGCTCAACATCGAAACATTATGAATGTATTAACTTGAAACTCAACTGTTATAAAAGTTTAATTGGACAAATGTTTGGAAGAGCCTTGGATATCCAGTAGTCTAAGTAATTTTATTAAGCTGAAATGTCGTACAGTCTAAGACCTTCAAGAAGCGGGAGGGTTGTTAAGTTCCCGGGATTCCTGACAACTGGCTCTTGTATAACCCCCCGAACTTGGCCATATTCTTATTTTTTAACTTAATTTTGAAATGCCACACAACTGTACTAAATTAAGATAAAGTAAGTTATCACTATATCTCAACTACAAACCGCTTTCAGCTAATTTAATTATTTGTATATTTCAGATAAGCCTGTCACGAGAAAAAAACGTAATGGAGGGAAAGCGAATCGCACGCTGAGCCTTGGATCTCCGAGTAAATTACTCTACCTTCCAAATGATTTGTGCTCACTGAGAACAAGAAGTTACAGAAACCTGTTTTTGTACTTAATGATAAAAGAACTATCGCTCAGCTAAAACAAATAGAGTATATTAAGGATGGGTCAGGTTGAAGAAAGAGCCACCTTCATTCGATATCCGATGTTACATCCATACTGAGGACGGATAGTGGTCACTGTATGCCACCTTAGTAGAAGGGTACAATAGTTCTGTGCCGACGTAATCCGGTCAAAGAAGGCACAAATAGAATCCTGTGTAGCTGCCAAAACAATTTCAAAAATATGTTTATACATTAAACTAAACCTATCGATCAACCGCTTCATCTAATTACTTCAAGATTTTGGAGGTGTGGCTTTCCTGGACATTTTTAAGGTTGGCATAAACTAATTTAATAGCACATAGGACTTTTATGTAACAGTGAATGTACAACCATATGCAGTAAAGCAGAATCCATATATCCTTCTGCAGTGACAAACATATGATATAGCTTTAGTACAACTTTACTTCTGTATTGGTTACTTTTTATGGTTATGGGACGCTGATGTTGTTAAAATATCTGAATATAGGGTATTTTACAAAATTAATTTTATTAGGATCTTGACATATTAAAAAAATAAACAATTAATGTTGCCTATTCCTAATTATGATCTTTTCAAAGTGCGAGGCACCCATAAAGAATAAAATATATTCAATCTTATTCATGCAATTCTGTTTCCGGTCCAGTGGGTTTTCCACAAAATGAAAAGGCATTCCGAGATGAAAGGGTTCTGGTCTCAGCACTGCGATGGAGAAGTCTGTCTTTGTGGTGAGTTGCAAATAGCCACAAGTTGGTTGAATAAACACGAGCAACCCCGTAGCTACCCTTCTGCTGTTTCTATTGAATAACTCGTTCTTAACGATGGACCAATGTATACAACATTGTACATTTCATATTAAAGTTACAAAAAAGGAATTTTAATTAGTGTGTTCAACCATCCATTTGTACGCTCGTGGTAAGAGTTTGAATAGGCTCTTGATTGAATAACTAAAATTATAGTGCTTGATTTTTAATAGTGTTTCCTTTTTTTTAAATAAGCTTTTGCTATTGGACTTTATATTTATCTACTACAATACCTTATATTTTTGCCAATAATATCGTTTTACCTAATAAACATTGAACAGATTTGAATTAACTATTTAACATTAAATTGTAGCATATTACTTGTGTAAAATATTTGTCGTAAACATACAAGTTTTATAATAACAATATCTTTTGCACTATAGTAGCTTGCACTATAGTAGCTTGCACTAAAGTTGGTTTATATTTGAATCCAACAGTACTCTTCATTTGGAATTAAGAAACGGAACTTGCGCTATTGATGTAGTTGTTTTTATTTAAAGCTCATAACGTTATACAAATTAAAAACCTAAAATAATTTTAATTGGAAAACAAAAGGACTTCCTTCTTTTTGCCAATTGCGTAGTGTAGCGGGTACGACGGTTCTTGCAAGATAACCGAATAAAGAATAGAATAGAATAGAATATATTTATTGTCTTTAAGCCCTGTGAGCAATGGGCATTGTCAATAATAAACATATGGCATTATAATGAGATAAGAAAAAAGAACAAACAGAGATTGTCCTACTGAGCTACCAACAACATCAACATGATCCATTATAAAGTCAGAACATATTATATAACATTCAGATACGAAGCATACAAGAGCCATAATAAAAGTTATATATTAAATAACAAATAACAAGGATGTTTAAAACATAATAATAAAAACAGCAGATGTTGAGTGATTAGGGAGTAAAAAAAAATAATAAATAAATAGTTAACAATAATTATAAAACTATATAAAATAATTAACAAGATAAAATCTAGATTAAAAAACATTATTAAATAGGCCTATTTAAAACTTACAGTCTACATAATTACAGTTCAGGTACTCATTGATTGAATAGAAAGGATTTATTACCATCCAGTTGAAAAACAACACGTTTAAACTGTTTTCAGCTCTACTGTATTTGCCTTGCGGTCAAGTTTATTAAACAAAGTAATGGACATATATTCAAAATCCTTTTGGGCTTTACTTAAACCTACAGTAATTTGTGTCTATTAAATTCCTGTTCCTTGTATTATAAGAGTGCACATGACCTCTGAGAACATAATCATTTAACTTTGTCTTTACATAAACTAAACTTGTGTATATATACAGATTTATTACAGTAAGAATCGATTCTTGAATAAATAAAGGTCTACAGTTAGTATTTCTTTCTGAGTTTGTTAAAATTCTTATTGCTTTCTTTTGTATTATAATAACTCTATCAATACCAATTCCATTTACCCAAAAGAGTAAGCCATATAAAAAGTATGCAATTGAAAAAAGCAAAATAGGAATTTTTTAAGTATTCTTTAAGTACAAAATTCTTTAGTTGTCTCAGCAAAAATACCACTCTAGATAATCTAGCACAAACTTGATTAATGTGATCTGACCAAGTAAGTTTACAGTCTAAAACAATTCCCAACAGTTTTACACTTGGAAAATAATTGTACTGGTTATGTTGTAAAGTAAATAAAATATGCTGTGTTTTACTTTCATTTAGAGCCAGTTCGTTAGACTGAAACCAAGTTTTAGCCTCAAGACATGCCTCATCTACAAAACTACTCAAGTTATTAATGTTACTATCGGAGCTAAACAATGTCGAGTCATCAGCATAAAGGATAACAATTGGCCTAAACATTACAGGAAAGATCATTAATGCTTATTAAAAATAACAAAGGCCCAAGAACCGATCCCTGTGGCACGCCAAACTCAACTGAGCGATAAGCAGAAAGACAACCCACCAACACAAACTCTCTGCCCTCGCTCAGTCAGGTAAGATTTTAAAAGAGCCAATTCAGAATTTTGTATGCCATTAATATGATAATTTAGAGAGCAGGATTTCTCTCGGGACACAGTCAAAGCCCTGGTGAGGTCGAAAAGGGTTGCCATAGTGGCAGATTTGGCCTCAAAGCCATCAACAATCGACCCCACCAAAGCTCCAACCGCATCAGAGTACTTCTTCCTGCTCGAAAACCGAATTGGGAATTTTGAAAAAGATTGAAAGTTTCAAAGTACTTACTCAGTTGTTCATTTCATGATGGATTCCAGAATTTTTGAAAAAAATGGGTACCACAGAGATCGTTCTATAGGAACCTGGTAAATCTTTGGAACCCTTCTTATAGATAGGCACAGTTTTTGAAATTTTTAAAGATTTTGGGAAAACTTCTATTAACAAGCACTGATTTATACACCAAGTGAGTGGCAATATGAGAGAGAAACAAATTTTCTTTAAAAGAACACTTGATAATCCATATATATCTTTTACTATTAGAAGATTTCATCTTATTTACTATTTTAGAGATCTCCTCACAGGCCACTGGGTTCCACTTAAAGCTGTTGGTAGTACGGGGAGCACGACCAAGTAGGTCCTCAGCAGATGAATTACTAGAAGTGATGTTCCGTCTTACTTCTTTCACGGTGTCAACAAAGAAATCAGAGAATGCCTCAGGTGAAAATGTCGGTGGTAGATGAAGTAGTAGGGCCTCTGACAGCAGCAATAATGGACCATGCAGCCTTGCAGGGATATTTGACGCAGAGTTGATTTAAAGTCTCATTGGCTTTTAAGCTTCGCCTTCTTCAGTTCACTTTTATACATGTTTCTTACACTGATGTAGGCTCTTCGTGCAAGATCAGTTTTGGTATGACAATAAATTGTATTAACAGCCATAACTCGCTCCTTTAGATCTCTTAAGTGATCGGTATACCATTTGTGCTTAACATTTTTTAGCTTAGAATTATTAAAAGTTCTGGTTTTAAAGGGGCAGCACAGATCAAAAATAGTTAAAAATCTTTCCATAAAAATGTCAAATAATATAGTGTTATTATCACTATTTGCAAATATGGCTGGCCAATTAGTAAATGTTAAATAAGAGATTAAACTTGCAATGTTACTAGGGAGCTAGACATCTCACCTCAATCTGCTTTTCCCCGAGAATTCTTCGTGAATTGCAATTCAAGGACAAGGGATATTTCAATCATGTTATGATCAGACAAACATTCACTTTAAAACCTTGGCCTGAAAACAATTGTCACCCAAATTGGTCACAACATTGTCGAGGCAAGCATTACCTCTTGTCGGGAGATTTACAGTCAATTTACAATCCACTGATCTTAAAATGTCTTTTAAATTGTTAACACTAGATTAAGTGGTTAACACAAGCAACGTCGAGAGTGGTTGCTGCTTGGATGGGTGACCCACTGAGCGATCGTGTCCTTGCAAGGAGTCCGCTTGCCCGACCATTGGTAGTGGTTCGGAAGTCACCTTTAAGCCGTTGGTTCCCAGGTTACGTGTTAGAGAGGGCTTCTTAGCCCTAACTTCGCGCGGTAAAATAAGACTACTTTACTTTACTTTTTACTTTACCAAGTAAGTTTTAGTAGTAAATCTTTTATTTTTTTGTATTTACTACCTAATTAATAGAACTATATACTTTGTATTAATACGATATTTCAAAGATTATTTTAAATTCAAAATGATTCTTCATAAGAAAAACCATTTCTAAATAAATTCGTATTATAAAATTCATTTTAATAAAATATACCAGTATAAATAACTCCTCTAATTTCCCTATTACAAACGCAAAGTATAACTCCTTACAAATTAATAAACACACAAATATCATTATGTAAGCTAGACTATAAAACATAATTTTAACTATTCTCTAAGCTATTCTCCTGTTCACTCATTGACCAGTTTAATATTAAGAATGTACAATATTTTACCTTTGTGCAAAATTTGACATAAACATTTAATTTAAATACTAAAAAAAACCTGTTGCACTATAATAAATTAGTTTAGATTTCCAAATGGTTCTCTTCGAAATTTGTGTAACTGACGTAATCGTTTTTATTTAATATTTACAACATCACACAAATTAAAAAATTAAAAATAAAAACTTTCTTATTTTATAAAATAATTTTAAGTAATCAAATTATACTTTTTTTCAAGTCTTTATAAGCTAATAAAACACTTTTTATTATTAAACAATTCAGAGATTACTTTAAATATAAAATATTTCAAATTTAAAATAACCCTTTAAAAGTAACTTTAGCTGTATAATTATTCACTATGATAAAATATATCCGTGCAAATAACTCAATTAATTTTCTTATAAAAAATGCAATTTCTTAATGTTACTCTTTGCAATTTAACTAAAACGAAAATTAGCAATATAAAAGCTAGACTCTAAAATATGACGTGGACCGCAAGTCTAAAAGCTGTATTTATGTTTCAGTCCCATCACTGATTGAATAAATTATATGAAATACAATACAACAGCCATAAAAAAGGTTCAAAAGAATAAGTAATATAGTATGCAGTTAACTGTGCTGCACAAGAGATAAATCAGAAACAATACGATAGAAACATCGACTTTCAGTGACTTTTCGGTTGTTGGTGTGTAAGTGCAGTTATAGAACAGATGTTACTCACTTCCTGGAAAAGTGACAGATAATCAGATGGAAGGTTGATCCGAGAGCTGATAAGAGTGTGTCTACTATACTGAGGATATCTGGCTCACAAATTCCGGCACACGATAAATATTTCTGAGATGCACGATCGGTTTGCTATTGTACCGTATTCGGTCAGATTACTTGTTTAATAATACCCAACTACTCTCTTATTCCTCAATATAAACCTGACATAATACTGAATCCAGCTTAATTGAAAAAGTCTGCAAAAGAGCAATGTGACAATTTCTACCACTTACTACATCCCACAAAATGGAAATATTCTTTTCCTTTAACATGACATAGTATATATTAGTAGGTCAGCATAAGCTGATTTCTATTACATTTATGCTTTTGTCGGTCTTTAGATATAATATATATATATATATATATATACTACTAGATATATTATATATATATATATAGATTAGTTTATAATAACGTGCGGTAGAAATGGTGTTGGTCTTAAATATAATTTATTATATATAAGGGTGATTCTTGATGTGAGACTCCCCCCACTTATACAGCACTTTTACTAGTAAAAATAATGAAAAAATGTTGAGATAATAACCATAGAGTCAGATAACGCTTCGTAGCGACGGTTACAGGGATTGCGAAAGAAGAACTTTCGCACTGAAATTCCTGGTAAAGAGTAATATAAAGCCATATATGAACTTTTGGGGGGTCGGGAGGCGGGGGGAGGAAAGACTTCCTCTTTTTTTTTTTTTTTTTTCTCTTCCTTTTTTTTCTTTCCCTTTTTTTTGTCCCTCCTTTTTTTTCACATTCCTCCCTTCTATTTTGTTGTGTGTTGGTTCTTTTGGGGTGTGTTTTTTTTGTGGGTGGACCCCCGGGGCCCATTTTTCATCTATTTGTTTTAGAATAAATAGTTAATTTGACTCACTTAATTAAGTCGCTTTGTTCTTTAAATTTAGGTGTTAAGTTTAATACTTTAATTCTCTTCCTTTTAAATTTCCCATTAATTTTTATTTTAATTTACGGTTTTGTATTATTTATTTTAATCCTCTTTCAGTCTGTTAATTGGCGTTATTTAATATAGGCTTAATTCATTAATGTTCCTTAAATTATTTTAATTATAATGTATTTTTGTTATTTAACTTAATTTTAACGCGTTGAATTTATAATTTTTAATTATAATTTATTAATTTTTAATTGGTTGTTTATCGAATCGCACGCACAGCAGACTCTCATTATTTAATTAGTAGGAAATATCAGTGGATTCTTATGTATTTTTACCTGGATAAAAGTAATAAAAATAGGTTTCAGAACTGTACCTGTAGCTAGTTTTGAGGGATTCAGGGTTAAATGCAAAAAATTGGGGCACGAAACAATGTTTTTTTAAGTTTGATGTACAATAACTTTGTTTAAATTGGTGATAAATACATAAAATCAAACCACAAACTATTAATTGTTTTGCAGAGATATGTAATTATGAGATGAAAATTGATATAATCAAAGTCTTAAATAACAGAAATAAGTACCAAATAATCGATTTTATCAGTACATACATTACTAGTTTTTAATAGACAAAATTAATCAGGTTGGGCCAACCGTAGCACCTTATTATTATAGATGTTATCGAAAATGAGGCCATCATCTATCAATACATTTTGCAGCACGTTGTGTATTGGCTTTGTTTGCGTTTTCTTAATTTTTCAGGGACTTCCCTGTATCTGCACAGCCGAATCCATGGAATACGGGGCAACTTAATTCTATCACGAGAATTCACTTTTGTCTTGTTATCCAAGTGTCTTTCATCCATCCCCAGATGCATAATTCACCAAGGGGATAGTTTGGTGGGTCGTGTTCTTGGTGGCCAAGGGTTGGAGTCCTCCACGGACCAATCCAGTGTCCAGGAAATTGATGATTTAAGTAAAGCAGAAACGGCACCGTGAAAGTTGTGTGAGCGTGCTCCGTCATGCTGGAAGTACGAAATTTTGTCTGAGATGTAAAGGAAAAGAGATCGTAACAGCTGCGGCAACTCTTCGTGAAGGAAATGCAAAAACTGAACTCAGGCATAGCATTTAGGGCGTCCTGGTTATATGCTATAAAGGTCCAACTCTAGACGATTGTGCAAAAAGGTCAAACCAGACATTGACGCTAAATCTCGGTGTTTGAAAAGTTCCTGTGGATTTTCTTCTGCACATGAGTGTGCGCATGGTGCCAAGTTATTGACAAATCCAATCCGAGTGAAGGGCTGCTTCATTCGTAAAACAAAATTCGTTTTGTTGAGTTGATTATTAATACGACAAAAAGTTGCAAAACTCCAAGCGAAGCGGGAAACCATCCCCTAGCGTAGATTGGGGTTGAACTTTTTGTTTATGAAAACGGATAACATTTTTTTTTGTTTAGATTTTTGCTGACACTCCACACCCGTATGACTGCACTGAAATTCCTATATAGCCATAGCAAATAACAGTCGTGTACTCTACACCTGGACTGATGCGATTGAACAGCATTATATAACAAATATCGTCCATCTAGTTGGAAAAGCTCGTTCATAATTGGTTCTAGTCCTTGGTGGTTGTGATACCTGTTTTCCCGTAGGAGTACGAAAAGTTACTGAAATCATTGTTTGTGGTATCTTCTTCCTTAATTAGTTAGGTTTAAAGTAAGTTTCTTATTCTTCTTACAGCAGCTCTAGCATTATCCATACCAGTAACCCAATAATAATAACCATTATCAGACGTTATATTCCTCTGATGTGTAAATAAGTTAAGGCATCTTTTTTCGGACTGAACTGATGAATCTGAATAAACACTGAGGATAAACAATCGAATTATAAACTACATCAGAAAAATTGCATTTAATAACACGATTCACAGAACCCGATCTCCCTGATGTAGCATGCAAAAACTCACCCACTATTTTCTCGCAGTTTCTAACGTAACAGTAAAGATTACCAGTGGTTGATCCGCTGTTCATGGCAGTGCGTTACCAACTTAGAAACTAGAAATTAATTAAAACAAAAAATTCTGCCATTTTTCGTATGAATTAGGTAAACAATAATGGGAAAAATGTTTGCTTCATGCATTTTATTCGAAACAATTAAAGTAAATTTTTATTTATAAAAAAAAAATACAAGCGTACATAAAACAGGATATTTTTATTACAGAAACAACTTTTTTAACAGTTTAATATTGTCTTTCTCAATTTATACCTCATCTTTTAAGGATCAACAAAAACATTTTGTTTTTGTTTTTTTTAACTATATACACGTACGGTATTTTATTTACAGCTTGTGTAATGTATTATACTGAATAAAATCGATTTTTTAGAAGTACTTATTTCTGTTTTATTTAGACTTTGATTATATCAATTTTCCCAGAATTTTAAATTATCTACAATTAATGTTCGTTGATTTTTTGTATTTATTACCAATTTAACAAAGTTATTGTACATCTCAAACCTTAAATAAATAACATTTGTTTCGTGCCCTCGATTTTTTTGTAGAATTTAACCCTGAATCCCGTCAAAACTACTACAGGTACAGTTCTGAACCTATTTTATCGTCGCTTTATCAGGTAAAATTTACATAAGAATCCACGATATTTCTTACATTAATTAAATCACCTTTCCAAAAAGTTGTAGTATGGCTTTATTTTATTTTACTCTTGACCCAGGAATTCAGGCAGAAATCTTTCGCTAGCTAGTAACTTGCTAAACGAGCGTTACGACAGCGTTTTTTTCGGTTACACGTATGTTTATATAAAACATTTTTTCATTATTTTTACTAGTAATAATGTGCTGTAGAAGATAGTGGGGGAGACACTCTTATTGACACTCACCCCTCGCCTGTATATAGACATTAATAAATCCTTTTAACACTTTTTTATTTTAATTTACTTTTCGATGTATCATTTTTAAATTCTAAGAATTTATGTTCAGATACTTTTAGGTTATAACGGTAAATTGATGGGACAAATAAATAATTGAAACAAAATTGTAATATGTTTTCAACTACCTTGGTCGCTACTAAATTTGTTGTACTTATTTAATATTGTGGTACAATTTATATTTCAGTTTAAAAGTCTATCAAATTATAAACTTGTTGTTTGAAAATCTTTGTCATTTAATAATATGTTATGATTGCAATTATTTATTTCATAAATTTACCTTTGTTCCTAAAGTTACCTGAAGATGAATTCTTAAATTTGAATCGTGACAAACATTGTACGAAATAAAAATAATATAAAAAATGTGTTCACAAGGGTTTAATTTATTGTGATATTATATATTATTATATATATACAAATATTCTATTATGTATATATATTTTATTTATTTACTTAAACAACTTTTAGAGGACTACATGTACTTATATATAAGTTAATGTTTATATTTTCATAAAACGAAGATATCTTATTTTTATTCCGGGAAGTAACTAATGTCTGAATAAAGTAAAGTAAGTTATTTTCTTAAAGAACGATTCCGGGACATATCATTATTAAAGCTCTGGTAACTACTGGCAACATCAAAACTTCCGTTTCCGTTGTCTTAAACAGCCAACAGAGCACTAAATATTATTCTCTCACATTACCGTATAACTTCAAATTCGTACAATTATGATAAGTACCCAAACCTCCTAAATGATCTGCATCACTGTGCCTAATCTTCAGAAACGCTGAAGGTTGCAATGGTAGTATTACTTCACTTTTTGAATACATTCCATACTAGTTTAGAAGCTGTAGGATAATTTGCATTGTAAAGCTCACAACCTGGTGTTTTCTTGAAACTAATGGAGAAACTTCCCCTAAGAAAACCCGATTGTCAGCTACGCCATTTTTTATGCAGATCGAAATGGAAAGTTATCGAATGGGTTAAAAATATAAAATAATATTATCCTCAGTTAATATTGTCTTAGCTTTTTAAACTTAGACTCTCAGATACATATTTGATAATTAAATCGTGTCAGGCAACTAGATATAGAATCTGAAAGTTGTCACTTTGAAGATCTTCTACATGATTAGCTGAGGTTGATTAACATTCATTTATGTGTCTGGCTGTATTTTTAAGTGTGGCGCCTTTACTTTAAAAATATTAACTGAGAGAAAATTATCATTTCATATGTTTAAACTTTTAGGTAACCCATTCAGACCTCCACGAAAACTAGCACGTCTGAAGAAAAATTGATTTCTTAATGATTTCAAGAAAAACTAAGTTGTGTGCTTATAAAATGCAAATTGGCTCTCGGCTCCTAGACTAAAAAGACTTGCTATATTATGTTACTTACGTAAACAACGGCCTTTTCATTTGTCATGTACTTTAATTATTGTCAAGCTCCAAGTGACTCAATTTCCAGTCTTCAGCACCAGTTCCGATTCTGGTTCTGAAGGCAACATCAGACCATGCGGTAGTTGCATTTGCTACATAGGCAATAGTAGCGATTCTGGTTCTGAAGGCAACATCAGACAATGCGGTAGTTGTAGCATTTGCTACATAGGCAATAGTAGCGATTCTGGTTCTGAAGGCAACATCAGACAATGCGGTAGTTGTAGCATTTGCTACATAGGCAATAGTAGCGATTCTGGTTCTGAAGGCAACATCAGACAATGCGGTAGTTGTAGCATTTGCTACATAGCCAATAGTAGCGATTCTGGTTCTGAAGGAAACATCAGACAATGCGGTAGTTGTAGCATTTGCTACATAGGCAATTTAAAATTTATTTACTAAATATTGATGAGAAAAGTTTTCTCCTGTTTATCTAGCATAGCAAAATATAATTAATCAGTTTTTAAACTGGATACTTAAGTGCAGTTAAACTAATCAAAAGATTATTTGAAGGGGATTTTGTGAAACTTGCAGATCTCTTTACAGTATTATTCATAAAACTTTAAGGGATTATCACTTTTGTGACTTTCTTAGGGTGAAAAAGTATTTTTTGCAAAAGTAATCTAGCCGCATCTAGGTTCTATTTGTTCATGGAATTTACTTAACAAGTTAAACAAGTAAGTATACTATAATAAGCCTAATAACATAACATTCTTATCCTTATGTTTCATTGTTTTATCTTAGTCTAGTCCTATTTATTCCATGTTCACCTATGATAATTAAAATGGTTTTTACTGTAAAGTCATAATTATTATTTTACCTATTTATAAAACTGAAATATCGCAAAATAAGTGCGCCATTATGGTCACTGTGCTTAGAAATAGAGTATTAGCGTAAAATAATTTATTTATTGGTATCTAATGAAACAACCTAATTTAATTCCTAATAGATTATAACTTACAACTAGTTTTCATATAAGTGTAATACAGTCTAGTGAGTATAATACAGAAATCATTTTAGAAAGAAAATGTTACTTTGATAACTATGTCTTGAAAGCCAATTACACATTATATAGCGCGTAACGTGATCTAAACTGTTAGGCTCCTCTTCATTTTATTTTTTTTCTTGTGTATTATTATTAAACTGGAAGTACATTTATTTACTATAAATTATGAACGTAAAAGTTTGGATCTTCTGACGGTTAGCTGAAATGCCCCTGTTTATATTTCGGGTAAATAAGTGCATAATTGGTATTATTAATATTTATAAAGGTTATACTCAATATCCGCAAATATTACCGGATATTGTACTCTTTCTGGGGCTTAAACAAACATGTAGTGCACAAAGAGTGGAGAGCAGATAGCCTCACGATTTAAGACCTCGCTCTTTGGTTTCGAGTTAGAGATAGCGCACGTTTAAATCCTATCTGCAACCGTGGCACTTCTATCAGTACTGTTCACGTTATACCATACCGACTCTTACTCTTATTCTATTTGTTTTGATCCTCATACTGGCCAGCCACCTTTGATAATGGGCAAAATAAGGGTAAACTGTAGACTGGACTCTCCTTTTTTCTATGAAAATAAACTTAGTCTAAGGACATTTTAGTCCGTCTGTTCGTGTCTGATCCTCTAAAATTTAAAAATAACAAAGTTTTAAAATAAATTCTTAGTAATGTTGAAACTTAATAGCCATTGAATTTGTAATGTTTATTGATTACGTTGCATCCTGGGTTCGATTACAAAGGTTAAAAGTGATTTAACTATCAAATGAAACATATTCCACGTAAACTTAAATATTTAAATCCTCGGGTCTCAGTGGCAAACTATAGTTAATTATTATTTAATAAAGGGATGGCGGAGTGTTGTAACACGTGTAGTTTTACGATATTAAATAGCCCTTTACCGTGAACAATATGTTTTCTTGGCAAACGTCATGAGTAAATACAAAATGTGGACACTCACACCACATGAGCCACAATCAAATATCCAATGATATATTCGCAAATCCACATTCAGTACTTGCAAATGTTCAACCCAATTTCAAGTTATTAATGCGTATTCTACAGTGATGCTTTAACTGTGAAATTTCACTTTAAGTAGTTTAACATCATACAGTGCATGTGAGTCCAAGAAGTGTTTCACGAAGACATGATTGGCTGAATGATTGACTATTTTAAATTACAATGATTTCACGTTGCCTATTATATATTTGTTCCAATCACATGTAATTTAAGTTAAATTCTTTTAAGCTAAATTAAGTTTAATTCAATTCAAAATTAATTAATTCAATTCAGTTTACTAATTTTCCCGCTAAAATAGCTGAAGTGAACCTGTCTCCTAATCATTTAGAGCTATCATAACAATTATGAATGATTCTTATTTTTATGCAACATAAGAGTACGCCACAACACTTGTAACTTAACCGGCTTCTCTGAGGTTGCTTGCTAAAATTTGACGTTATAACTCATTTAATTCTGGAAACGTCCAGCGTACAGATAGCCCAAGAAGTAGACATACAGGGAAGAAAATTTTAGACCCCGGCTAATAAAAGAGAAAACGTTTCAACCTGCTGAGCATTAGACTTCAATGATGTTCAGCCAAAACCCATGGTTGGACATACCTCATTATAAAACTAATTCTTGTCTGTTTATAAATGAAGTTTCATACTAAATTTAAAGCCTACAGATGAAATCTTTCGTAAGATATTTTGTGCCATGATGCGTTCACTCATTTGTTTATTAAGTTAGGTTTCATTGCAGTGTTGGAATAAGAAAAGTTTCAGTGAGCTAGGGAGGGTGGTACAACGCAAGAGTGCGTTGAATTTTAATTTTGTCACTGAGTGTTAACATTGCCATTCTACTTTATTATTTGTTCCTTTTACTCTACGAATAAAGTTGTTACTTGTTTAGTTATGCATATTATTTCCCTTTTTTTGATTAAAAATGTTTTATTTTGCTGTTTTCTCGATGACATGACGGTTTCCCTTAATACCAATGTAAAATTATTTGCTAAAGCTTAACCAAATCCTATTGAACGCCTGTATAAAAAAAAACTCCTGGTATATGTCAATTCTATAAGTTAGTTCTAAATATCATTCCGACAGAAAGACAGACACATATGACATGTTTCTATTTCGGGAGAATGAGACCAATATAAAATTATTCGCTAACTGCAAGTTAAATATCACAGAGTGTCTGAATATCACGCTTCGTGAAACAGTTTAAGTCTATAAATCCTATGTTTGAGAGGTTTCACGATATCGTTCGGACAGACAGACAGAAATGAAAAGTTTCCATTCCCGCACTGATAGTCATCGCTAACAGTCAACAAAAATGTTAATAATATTATACTGAGCTACATCACGTGCTGGCGTTTCTATTGGTGCAAGTCACGTACATAAAGGTTCCAATATTGACGCATAACTCACAGTTCAGCTCTGTACTGTACTTCCTGATGTCATGAGTACATGAACTACACTTCAATAAATTTTAACGCTTGTGATAATTGTGTGAATCTTATTCTTTTTGTGCTATATTTATATATTTTGTAGACTATATATTTAACATTTTTCTTTTGGAGTATGTAAAAAATAAAGTGTTTTCGTCGTGAACAAAATGTAACAGGGGATTTATTAAATTTAAAATAAAACCAGCAGAACTTCAGTATCTTTGTGGAATGATGTACTGTTTTCTTATCTAAAAATTAAAAGGGTGGAGTATATTACATTGGAAATTGCAGTCATTGCCGCCATTAATTATTCCCATTTGTATATTTATCTTCCCCACTCTCATGTATGTTTTCTTGTTAAAAACTAGGAAAGAATGAAGGTAAATATTTTATCCAGAGAACATACTTACCAGTAATTAGAACACTAATAAGGATATTTTTTGAAGGGGAAAATAGCATATACTAGATTAGCCTGACGTCCCTCCAATATTGTAAGGAAATCCAAATTGATCACACCATAAGTCTAAAAATTGCATCCTTTGTTCCTGTAGTTTAACGCTTCTTAATGATTAGCTTAAGTCTTAGAGTGCACTTATTTATGATTTTATTTTATTGATTTTTAATACATGGTTTAGTTCTTTAAATTATTTATTTATTTTTTTTTTAAGGAGAGGCCGATCCCTTTTAAGCCTTATTCTGTCCGTCCTCATGGGCCACTGGGCTGTGCGAGGATCTTATTGGTCACCGTCATATTTTTTATATGCAATTACCAACCTACAATAATGCAACTCATATAAACGGCAATTAACTGAAGGCGCAAAGATTTGACCAAACTATAGTAGTAGATCTGTTGCTTTATGTATTAATGTTGTTAAGACAATTTACTGTATTATTTGCGTTACCAGTAGTAAATCATTTCTGTATTTTATTAATAATTTTTTATTACAGTTTTTCTAATTCATTATAACAGCTATAAAATCGTATCGGAAAATTTAAAAAAAGTGATTTATAACGGTAAAATTCCTAATTACGAAGAAATAATGTTTGACGAATTGTGTTGGTTATTGTAATAGAATTGCATCCCTTATATGATGTATATTCAACCAAGTTTTCTTTTAACATGTAAAATTGACTTTTAAACAGCATAGTTAACCGCTTGTAAAGGCTTAATACAAGATACTATATTTCGAAAAGTTATTTTCTTTATCGTTGATTTTATACATTAAGGAAACTTACAATAACCTTTAATAGCATTGTAAGAGGAACAAAATGAAATTGAGATTAACGTAGTAAACTTTGAAAGTATTACAAGACATAGTAAAAGTTTCATACAAGCCCAGAGTGCGAAGTTAGTTTGAGAATTTGTTTGGATTCAAACAATAATCAAAAGTTTCTTATTGTATATGAACGCTGTAAAAACCTCGGTTTTTTTACTTGAATAAACAGACATAAAAGCATCATAAACATAATTTATTATAGCGAATATTGCTATTTGCAAATGTTGTAATTGTTTGATACTGCATATTTTCTTCCGTTTATCATTATACCGTTTATTTAATGTGCATTTCTTTTAGACTGAAAACCCTTGTTTTATTTAGTTACCCAGTTATTCATACCAATTATTATAGCGAGGAACAATTGATACTATTGATAAAATGTAATTTTCATAACAAAAAAGATATTTTAGAAAATATTTTGATACAGCATAAGTTGTAGAGGGTCTTGTAATTTAAAAGTTGAAACTCAACAGCAAAACATTAAGAGTGCATTGATTTGAAACTCGACTGATATAGAAGTTTTGTTGAACAAAGATTGGCAAGAGCCCAGGATATCCAGTAATCCAAGAGGTTTGATAAAGCTGAAATTTCGTTCATTCTAAGACCTTCCAGAAACGGGGAAGTCGGTAAGTTCCAGATATTCCTGAAAACTGGCTCTTGTATAACCTCCCAAACTCGCTCGTTTTTTCTATTTTAACTACATTTTGAAATACCACACAACTGCACTAAACTAAGATAATATGCATTCTCCCTACGTCTCAACTATAAACCACAATAAGCTCATTTAATTGACAGATTGTTCACACAGGGATATATTTCAGATGGGCCTGTCACGACACAATAACGTGATGGAGGAAAAGGCCATCGCACGCTGAGCCTTGGATCTCCGAGTAAATTACTTAAAATGCCAAATGAATTTTGTTTACTTAGGACAAGAAGTTAAAGAAACCTGTTTCTGCATTTAGCGATGAAAGAACTATTGCGCAGCTTCTGTAATGAGAGTATTTAAGAATGGTTAAGTTTGGTGGAAGGACCACCTACTGTCAAGATCCTGTGTTACATCCACACTGAGGAGGAATAGTGGACACTATTCCTTAGTCTTGCCACCTTGGAAGAAGGGGAGAATAGCTTATTTTACGGTGTTAATCAGTTTTGCTTGTTCCCCTGGTACCTCTCCCGTTTAGGTGTCAGACTTAAAGACTTAAAGGGAGCCCCACCCATTCAAAAGTATTTTTTGACAGTAAACCAGACTTATTGATCAACTGTTTCATCTAATTACCTCGACTTATTATTGATATGGCTCTCCTTGACATTTCTGAGGTTGGTGCAATCTAATGTAATTAACACATTGGATTTTTATGAAAAAGTGAACGTACAACCGTATGGAGTAAAGCAGAATACGTATATCCTTCTGCTATGTCAAAACGTATGATATATCTTTAGTATAACTTTACTTCTATATTGATTTCTTTTGGTAAATACCCTCTGGTACTTTGGTGATTACTATAATGGACTGAGATTGGTGTTAAAATATTTTAATAGAAGTATTTTTTTTATAAATGTACTTTATTTCTTTGCTAGTCTCCCAACAGGAAAACAAAACGTACAATTACTGTAGCCTGCTCCTAACTATAAACTTTTCAAAGTGTAGGCCAACCGAAAAGAATAATATACTGTATATTCAAACTTGTTCATGTAATTCTGTTTCCAGTCCAGTGGGTGTTCCACAAAATTAAAAGGTATCCCGAGATAAAAGGGCTAAGGGCTCGGCACTGCAATGGAGAAGTCTGTCTTTGTGGCGGCTTGCAAATAGCCACATGATGGTTGAATTAACACGAGCAACCCCGTAGCTACCCTTCTACTGTTTCTAATGAATTCGTTTTCAACGATGGATCAGTGTATAACATTGCACAATAGCTATTCAAGTTTTTAAAAAGAATTCTAACTAACCAACAGTGGTACGCACGTTGAAACTATGAATAGGCTCTTGATTAAATAAGTTAAGTTTAGTATTTTATTTGTACTATTGTTTCCTTTTCTAAAAATCAGTATTTCCTACTGAACTACTACTGTACGTAACTTTTAAAACATATTATAATTTCGCTGATCAGATTGTCTCTTCATTTCGAAATAAGAAACGAAATTTGTGTTTCTTTAGTAATCGCTTTTATTTAAAGTTTATAACACCATTCAAATTAAAAACAGAAATCTTTTAATTTAAATAGAAAAGGATTTTCTTCGTTTTACAAAACTAAAGAAAGTAAATATAATCAATCAATATTTTACTTTTTTCCATTCTTTATAACCTAAATAAAAACTGTATACTTTTTTATATTAAACGTTTCAGAGATTACTTACAATCAAAAATATGTCTAAATAAATAACCCGTTCAAAGTAACTTGAACGTCATAATAATAGACTCTGATAAAACATTTTATCCATACGAACCACTCCATTGTTTTTCTTATTATAGATTTAAAAATATACTTCTTACAATTTAATTAAAACAAACATTAGCAGTATAAAAGCTAAGCTCTAAGATATCACGTAGATCGCAAGTCAATTAACCTCATTTATGCTTCAATCTGCCCACTGATTGAATTAATTGTACAGTAAAATAGTATAGTATACAGCAGCCATAATAATGGTTCAATTTAATAAGTAATATAGTATGCATTTAATTATACTGCACAATAGATCAATCAAAAGTAATACGATAGAAATATCGATATTTAGTGACTTATCATTGTTAGTGTGTGAGTGCAGCTAGAATTGGTGTTACTCACTTCCTGGAAAAGTGACAGATAAATAGATGGAAGGTGGATAGGTGGACAAGGGCTGATAAGAGGGCGCTTACTATACTGAGGGAAACTGGCTTACAAATTCCGGCATGAAAATACTTCTGAGATGCGCAATTTATTCTATAGTAAGACTACTCCTGACCCACACACCCACACACACACACACACACACACACACACACACACACACACACACACACACACACACACACATATATATATAATTTATACTCTTATTCCCAAACAGAAAGCTAACATAATCTTGAAATTAAATCAGTCTGCTCCATAGAACGATTTGGAAACTCCTACCACCTACTAAATTCCATAAGATTGAAAAGTCCTTTTCCTTAGCGTAATACAATATGCAGCTCTTTATCAGTTAATTTTCACAAATATTAAAAAAATGTCATAAGAATATTAATCAATCATTAATTACATCAATCTTATTTATATTTAATGAGAAATATCGTACCTAAATTACCAGTCTGATATAAAAGTAAATGTTTATTTTGTTAAAACGAAGATTCTTTTGTTCCGGACATTAACTTTATTCTGAACGAAGTAAAGAAGTAAGTTATTCTCATAAAGAACTAGACCGGGACATATCATTATGAAAGCTCTGGTAACTACTGGCTACGTCAAAACTTCCATTTCCGTTGTCTTAAACAGCCAAAGAGCACTAATTATTATTCTCTCACATAAACATTATCTTAAAATTGCGTAGAATACAAGGAAAACTGCAGTAATTATTTTTTTTCACGTAGACCACTTTCCTCCTTACTCTTATGTATGTTTTTTGATAAAAAAGTAGAACAGAATTAAGCTAAATTTTCCATTTAGCTAAAAACTAAATTTAAAAAATAAGCATATATTTGGTTTTGAAAAAATAAACCATACCATAATTGCCTGACAACTCTCCAATATGTTAAGGAATTACAATTTTACCACACTTTAAGTCTAAACATTTCAACACTTTTCTTGTGGTTTACAGTTACTTAATATTTATTTAGCTTACAACTGTGCTTTTTTATTATTGTATTGTATTTTTTTAATACATGGGTTGGTTTTAATAAATATTATGTTTACCGTAATATTTTTGAGATGCAATAACCAAATCACATTCACGTATCACAAGTAGACGGAAATTAACTGAAGGAACAAAGATCTGGCCAAACTATATTAGTAGCTCTGTTATATGAATTCGGCTTTGAATCTTCTGTTTATTTAAGATTTATATGTATTTATTTATATAAAATATAAGTAGACATATTTTATAGTATATAATATAGGTACTAATAAGAGAGCTGTGACAAATTTTGACGAAAGCCAGTTTTTTGAGCGCAGCGAGTGAACGACGCAACCAACAATTTAACTTAACTTCTAACAATGGTTTGTTATTCTTGTTATACGCAGAACCTTATCTGTTTAATATTTGCTACATCTGTAATAGTTTCCAAGAACTCTCCAGTGTGCATAACATTTTGTTCACACTTTCTTTTTTCTATATAACAAATGTGTACATTTAGAATTTCTTAAATAAAGGGGGCATAATTAATTTACAAATACATTACTTTATATTAAATATAAAGTAAAGAATTTTTATCAGCAACTCGTATCTCAATAATATAAAAATTTAGACTTAGACCGTAAGGATTAATTATATTAAAGTTAATGAAAATCATTTTTAAATTTTAAATAAGGTGGGAACTAAAATTTACAACTTAGTAAAATATGTCGAACACTTATCACATGTTTTAATATTGGTCAGTACATGTAAAACGGTTCACCTAAATCGTAAATAAAATACGAGTTAATGAAATTGATAAGTTATATCTCTCATAAAAGATAAAACAACTTTATTTACTGAACAAGTAAGGCGTGGTAGGTTCTGATTGTAAAAGACATATTGCGACATTGCAGAACAGTGTTTAAAAAATAAATTATACAAGTAATAAATAATATTTTATCTTCATTGTGTCACATTTATTTTCAATTAATCATGAATACAATAGATTTTCCCAACGTCAATATAGACTTTTTAAACAAATGATTGAAACCCAATTGATAGTTATGATCAAAGAACTTAATACTCTTTATCAGAAAATTACGAATAAATGATCATCACTTTAACATTAAAGATAAATTACTAAAATAAAGAGTTCACAAATATTTTAGCAAAATGCACTATATTTTATATTTTTAAACATTTATCATAAAAAGTTGTTTTATCCGAAGTAGTAGATAAAATAAAATTCCATGCCTTTTTAATACCACTGCTAAAGAAACACGTATATATTGAAATTCAAACCACGTAAACAGTAAGCCGGAGCGGGTTTAGACACTGTTACATACGACACAATGCACTTCGGCCCACCTTGTTGTCATGAGGGTAGAGTCCTGCTGCTAATCCCGTGAAAGCCGGATAACGTGACTCTCTTGTTCGTATGTTGCACAGGTCTAGACGCTGTTACGTACGACACAATTCACTCTCCTGCCTACCTTATTGTCATGAGGGTAGAGTCCTGCTACTAATCCCGTGAAAGCCGGATAACGTGACTCTCTTGTTCGTATGTTGCACAGGTTTAGACGCTATTACATACAACACAATGCACTCCTGGCTACCTTGTTGTCATGAGGGTAGAGTCCTGCTGCTAATCCCGTGAAAGCAGGATAACGTGACTCTCTTGTTCGTATGTTGCACAGGTTTAGACGCTATTACATACAACACAATGCACTCCTGGCCTACCTTGTTGTCATGAGGGTAGAGTCCTGCTGCTAATCCCGTGAAAGTCGGATAGCGTGACTCTCTTGTTCGTATGTTGCACAGGTTTAGACGCTATTACATACAACACAATGCACTCCTGGCTACCTTGTTGTCATGAGGGTAGAGTCCTGCTGCTAATCCCGTGAAAGCAGGATAGCGTGACTCTCTTGTTCGTATGTTGCACAGGTTTAGACGCTATTACATACAACACAATGCACTCCTGTCTACCTTGTTGTCATGAGGGTAGAGCCCTGCTGCTAATCCCGTGAAGGCCGGATAACGTGACTCTCTTGTTCGTATGTTGCACAGGTCTAGACGCTGTTACGTACGACACAATGCACTCTCCTGCCTACCTTGTTGTCATGAGGGTAGAGTCCTGCTGCTAATCCCGTGAAAGTCGGATAGCGTGACTCTCTTGTTCGTATGTTGCACAGGTTTAGACGCTATTACATACAACACAATGCACTCCTGGCTACCTTGTTGTCATGAGGGTAGAGTCCTGCTGCTAATCCCGTGAAAGCCGGATAGCGTGACTTTATTGTTCGTATGTTGCACAGGTTTAGACGCTATTACATACAACACAATGCACTCTCCTGCCTACCTTTTTGTCATGAGGGTAGAGTCCTGCTGGTAATCCGTGAAAGCCGGATAGCGTGACTTTATTGTTCGTATGTTGCACAGGTTTAGACGCTATTACATACAACACAATGCACTCTCCTGCCTACCTTGTTGTCATGAGGGTAGAGTCCTGCTGCTAATCCGTGAAAGCCGGATAACGTGACTCTCTTGTTCGTATGTTGCACAGGTCTAGACGCTGTTACGTACGACACAATGCACTCTCCTGCCCACCTTGTTGTCATGAGGGTAGAGTCCTGCTGCTAATCCCGTGAAAGCCGGATAACGTGACTCTCTTGTTCGTATGTTGCACAGGTCTAGACGCTGTTACGTACGACACAATGCACTCCTGGCTACCTTGTTGTCATGAGGGTAGAGTCCTGCTGCTAATCCCGTGAAAGCCGGATAACGTGACTCTCTTGTTCGTATGTTGCACAGGTCTAGACGCTGTTACGTACGACACAATGCACTCCTGGCTACCTTGTTGTCATGAGGGTAGAGTCCTGCTAATAATCCCGTGAAAGCCGGATAGCGTGACTCTCTATTTTGTATATTGTACACGTATTTCTGTCGAAAGCTTAACTTGGCACTGCTGAGAGGTTTAATCTTCTTTATGTTATTTTTTAAGTTTCACATAGAATGTATCTATTTAAAACATGATTTAATGTATCATTATTTTTATTATTATTTTTTTACAAGTCTTTTTATTTTGAAGTTTTTAATACTAAATTAAACATACATATAAAAACTAAGTTGTATATTGAGGGTGGTTAAATAATCGTTATAATTATTTTGAATTAAGTGTTGAGGTTAAATAATTTAATTATTTATAATGTATTTTTTTAGCATCTCAAACAAAGTTTTATGTATAAACCAACAGAAAGCAATTTATTTGTGAAGTGATGGCGTATGACTTCCTCCAAAACGGCGTCACTCGTATGACGAGTTTGGAAAATCAGTTTTGACATATCATAACAATTTGAATGAAACATATATAGTAAATACCTAAATTATTTAATCATCTAACGTACATAGTTTGTCAAATGTAATTTTTAATATGAGTATGTTGGGTTTTTAACTCTTAGTGAATAACTTTTCTCCATAAATTAATCATAGCCTTATACATGTATCATATAATCTGTGATATATCATAGCCTTATATCATAAGGCATGTGTGTGTGTGTGTGTGTGTGTGTGTGTGTGTGTGTGTGTGTGTGTGTGTACATGTATGTATGTATGTTACAACCAATTTTATTTGTTCAATTCATCCCTGTATAAATGTTTATAAAATGTGGTATACTTATTATATCGCGGTTTAATGGAAAGTATATTTTAGAGAGTAATAAAGGTTTTATTCAGTTTTAGTAAACAAGCAGAATAAAATAAGTTGTGAATTAAATAAAGAAGTGCCTATTTAAATACATAAGTATTTACTTAATATATATGTATTCTTTAGAAAAGAATTAAATTGATTTATTGGACATATTTATTTTTGTATACTATTATAAATACTTTTAAACGCATTCTATAATTTGGATAGGACAATAACTTCTAGGACTTCTAGAGACAGGTAGAAGTTATAGCAATGTTATGAGTCTTTTAAGTTTGGCAGGGAAACAGGATTTATGATGTATCAACTGAGTATACAAATATTTCTGTAACAACGCACACTCTTTTATAGCTTCAACAATAACAACTGAGTTATTTTAGCAGATTTGTGATATAATATGATGGAACCCACTGATAATTTTGAATCAAAGTAAATCTATTTATGGTATATTGTCACGTACCCCTCAGTAGAAGTCCACTGTCCACTCAGTCTACTCCCCACTCCATACCATCGCTTCTTGGAGGGAGAATTCCCTCAAATATTCAGACGAAGGGATATTTGTTGGGCCCCTTCGTCACAATATATTATTTTGAATTTCCTGGTCAAAATGCTCAAAACTTAAACAAAGTTGTGACTAGCTATTATTTTAGGTTTACCTTGTATGAGAATGCTTCTGATTGGAATGTCTTGTATTTCAGATGTTATAGTAGATTTGGCAGTGTTGTCATGAAAAAACAATTTATACGAAGAATACGATTAAAAACCAATCAACGTCTAGTCAAAAGCGCACACATCAAGTAATAGTCATAGGGTAGAATTAGAATCCACATATTCTTCTACAACGACAAATCATACCATACAGCTTTAGTAGTTTAACTTTAATTTTGTAGTGATTACTTTTTAAGATTGTTAAAGGGACGCGATATTTGTTAAAATATCTTAATAGAAGATCTTTACAAACTTTATGTTATTTAATTGATTGTCTCACGACAGATAAATAGAATACACTATTAATGTTTGCTATTCTTAATTATGACTTTTTTCAAACTCCGAAGCAATCGAAAAGAATAAAATATATTCAAACCCGTTAATGTAATACTGTATCCAGTCCAGTGGGGATTTTCACAAAATGTAAAGGCATCCCGAGATGAAAGAGCTCAGGCCTCGTACTGCGATGGAGAAGTCTGTATTTGTGGCGGCTTGCAAATAGCCTAAATTTGGTTAAATAGACGTGATTGCTGTAAAAATATCTTAGTTTTGTTTAAAAAATGCATATTATTTCATTGTTAGCCTCTAGATAGGTAAAGAAAATGCACTATTACCGTTGGAAATTCTTAATTATGAACTTTTCAAACTGTGGGCACAATAAAAAATAAAACTTATTCAAACTTGTTCATTCAATTTTGTTTCCAGTCCAATGGGTTCTCACAAAATGAAAAGGTATCCCAAGATGAAAGGGCTTGTGGCTCGGTACTGCGATGGAAAAGTCTGTCTTTGTGGCGGCTTGCAAATAGCCACAAGTTGGTTAAATAAACACGAGCAACCCCGTAGCTACCCTTCTGCTGTTTCTATTGAATAATTCCTTCTTAACGATGGACTAGCTTATAACATTGTACGTTTCCTATTAAAGTTTCAAGGTAGTTTTAATTAGTAGGTTTAACCGTCCAGTGGTACAGTATTCTCAGGAGTTTGAATAAGCACTTGATTGAATAACTAAAACTTTTGTAATCTGTTAATAATAGTATTCTCATTTCTAAAAAGCAGCCATTTCTATTGTACTTTATTTATGTAATAAAATACATTATAATTTTACTAATAACCAAACATTTAACCGTTTCATTTAACCAAACATTGAACAGATTTAAATCAAAAGTGTAACATTAGGTGTGTCCTATATTTTACTTTTGTCTAAAATGTGATTTAACATGCAATTTTAATGCTAGCAATATTACTAAAATTAAATAGTTTAGTTATTTCAATTCTAACATTACTAGTTCTTTTAAAAATACGTGTGCTATTGAAGTAATTGTTTATATTTAAATTTCATAAAATCATACAAATAAAAAAAATTATTGTAATTGAAATGCAAAAAATAATTATAATATAAATACAAAAACACTTTTTTTCTTTTACAAGAATACATTATGTAAAATTAAATACTCCATATTTACCTCTATCCCAGTCTTTATTGCCTAATTAGTTAAATTATATATTCTTTTTATTGATAAGGCATGTAACAGATTACTTTAAATCCAAAATGGCTTAATTGAAAGAACCCTTTCAAAACAACTTCACATCGTCAAAAATAACTCTAATCACATATCTTTGTACAAATTACTGAACTCATTTATTTATTGACAATGCAACATTTTACTTGTTACAAGTGAGTTAAAACGAGAACTAACAATATACAATTTAAACTATGAAATATCACATTGGCCTCAATGCAATAAATCTAAATTACGTTTCACTTTGTTCACTGATTGATTTAATTGTACAAAATACAATACGACAGACATACAAAACAATGAGTTGAAAACAATAAGTATTGTAGTACGCAGTTAATTGTACTGTACAAGAGATACATCAGAAGTAATACGATAGAACCATCGACATTTAGTGGCTTGTCGATTGTTACTGTGTTGAGTGCAGTTAGAATAGGAATTACTCATTTCCTGGAAAAGTGACAGATAAATAAATGTATGGTTGATCCAGGGGCTGATAATGGAGTACTGTACTGAGGAAAAGTGGCTCACAAATTTTGTCACAAAGAAAACTACTTCTAAGATGCACAATTGGCTTTTTATTGCGCTGTATTCTGTTATACTACTCGTTTATAGAATATATCCCAGTTCCATTTTATTCCCGAAACAGAAACCTAATATAATCGTGATTACCGTTAAATTAAATAAGTCTGCTAAAGAGAACGATTTGAAAACTTCTACCACCTAATTCATCCTTTTAAAAGTTCTTTTCCTTAGCGTATTAAAATATACAGTCCTTTATCAGTTGACTTCCGGTACAAATATGTTATGTTTATCTTGACATGTACCAGAAAAGTAGCCTATTATAAGAATATTATTCAATAATAAATTATATTTGTCTAGTTTATATTTAATAACAAATATTTAAAAAAAAAAAATTAAATTAAATGGAATAAAAATTACTTCATTAGAGGCGAAGTTAGGAATATAAATTCCTCTCTATCACTTAACCTTAACTGGTAATTGTGTTACCAGTTTGAAATAAAAGTAAAAATTAAAGTAAAGTTTTTTCATGAAACGAAGATATCTTATGTTCCAGACATTAACTTTATTCTGAACGAAGTAAAATAAGATATTTTCTTAAAGAACGAGTCCGGGACATATCATTATTAAAACTCTGGTGACTACTGGCAACATCAAAACTTCCGTTTCCGTTGTCTTAAACAGCCAACACAGCATTATTATTCTCTCGCATTACTGTAAAATTTTAAATTCGTGCATTAATTAAGATACACACCAAACGTCTTAATTAAGCTGCATCACTGTATTTAATCCTACGAATCGCTGGAGATTGCATGAGAAGTTATACTTCCCTTTTTGAAAACATCACAATCTAGTCTAAAACCCGAGAGCCAATTTGCATTCCATAAACACAATACCTGGTTTTTCTTGAAACCGGTAGAGAACATAATCTTAAGATAAAATAGATCGTTCAAGCAATGAGATGTTTTATAGGGTATATTTTTATATTTTTAAGGGTTGAAATGAAAAGTAATCGGAGGAGTTAAAACATGAAAAATATAATATTTATAATATTTTACTCAGTTAATATTTTTCTTAGCTTAACACACATAAAACCGACTCTCAGATATATATCAATAGTAACATCAGTGTCAGGCAACTAGATAAAGAGTCTGAAAGGTAACTTAAAATTTCTCTACGCAATAAGCTGAAGCTGATTTAAAGTTTCTTTACATGTTTATTAAGGGTTTAAACCTATGAAATGTGTGTTTCGAGAGAAAATGTTCGTTTCATATTTTTAACCCTTTAGGGTTTGCTTATACAATGTAAATTAGCTCTTAGCTCCTGTACCACTCAGGATGCGCTTCTGCCATATTTTGTTCCTTAAGGAAACATATCACTTGTCATGTTCTTTAGTTAATGTCAAAGTCCAATTAACCAACTCCGGTTCTGATGAAATATAGAAACATGCGAAAGGATTCGTAAATGTTGAAGGGATAATAACTTTGTTTATTATTCTAAACCCAGATAGTTTGAAAATTATTGTCTCCATGTTTAACATAAACTTTAAACTATTATAAAGAGTCAACCGTTGCTAAATAAATGCGCCAATTATTCTGAAGGTGCTTAGAAATGGCGTATCCGTTTAAGTAGTGATAGTTTGAGTTGCAACTTAATTTCATTTATAATAGTTTACCAATAACAACTAGTTTACAAAAACATTCCTACGAACTAGTGAGTATTCAACAGGATATATTTTCTAAAGTATATAATAATTATATTGAAGGAATTAAACACTTAATTAACTCTTCTTCATTTTACTGCTTGTTTCTTATTTTTAATTATTTCATTAGAGGCAAATGTATGGCAGTAATTAAATTAGGAAAGTAAAAGTTTTGACCTTCTTTTAACGGTTAGCTACTATTCCCCTGCAATACTTTATGGAAGTACCTGCGTAAAAATTTTAATAATAAATATTATATATAGATGGTATTAGTGGGTATTGTGATATCCACGAATATTACCGGAAGTTTTGTATTGCTGTTTCTTCGGCTCAAACAAACATGTATTGCACAAATAATGGAAAGCAGATGGCCTCACGATTTAAGACGTCGCTGTTTGGTTCCGAGTTAAGAGATAACGCACGTTTACATCCTATCTGCAACCGTGGCACTTTTATCACTGTTCACGATAGAATAAGATACCTATCCTCAATGTTATTCTATTTGTTAAGATCCTCATACAGGCCAACGACCCTTGATAGTAGGCAACGTGAGTCAGCCTTTCATTTTTCTATGAAAATAAACACCGTTGTACTCTTTTTCGTCCGTCTGTTCGTGTCTGATACTTAAAAATCTAAATTCAAAGTAATTTTACGAATTTAACGTCACATTTGCAAAAAAATTCGTAAAATTAAGACATTTAAAGGCGAGAAAATACTTGAAAATATATAAATTTTATATTATCTAAAACAAAAATATTTTTAATTTATTATGTAAACACATGTACATTTATGTGTTATTTTTATTGAGTTTCCATTTTATTTGCCTACTATTTTCATTTAAGGTCATGCTTATGCGGAAACCTGTTCATTTTTCTTATATTCTTGTATTTCTTATTTCACAGACACGCTCTTAAAATATTATGTGCGATTATGAAAGAAAAAATGTATTGAAAAAATTGTATAAGATGTAAGTTAGGTAAATGTTATATATGTTTATTACTATTCACTGTAAATAATTGGTAGCGTTCATGAAAATTGTCTGCCATCAAAGGAAAACGAATTTCAACAAATTCGTTCATTTATTGTATGTTCTGAAGATTAAAAAAGAAAATATTCCAAATACTATTCAATGGGCATCTATTTTAGTTTCTGTAAACACTCGTTGCGTCGTTTGTTAAATTTTCTGCCCATTCCAGTAATATAAACGGGAAGAATCTGGGAGATAAATGAATTTTAAGAAGTCAACTGGAATAAAATATCTCTATCTAAAGTCTATGGAAAAATCTCCTATTTGTTGAGTTGAAAGAAATGCATAGCATCCGTATCTCTCATTCTCATGTTTTTAAAATACGTAGTACAGTTAATATGCCTGATTTAGATAACCATATTGTTTATTTGCTATATAATAAGCCGAAAATTCAATTACTATGAAATTTATGGTTGAGACAACAAAGTATTTAACGAGTATTCGTGTACAATAAAAACTGCACGGTAGCCAACATATTTTTATTTTGTAGCAACCCTTAATGATTGGTTTTCGTTCAACATGTTGTCCATTGTTGTTAACTACTTGTTTGTATATTACTTATTCATCTTCAGTTTATTTTATTCTTTTGTTATACTCATATGTATTTCGTCAATAACGTCAAAACTTAAAATTAAACGATTTAAGACTAATCGTGGATAATTTAAGCAGTTAGTGGAACTAAGAAGTTTTTACGGGGTTTAAACCTCCAACTGTTGTTCATCAAAATTTTGTTTGTTTATTAGTAAGTTTTAGTGGGTTTATTTGTGTTTTAGTGTTGTGTTTAGTGTGTGGTGAATTGTTAAATATTGCAGTAGTGCAAATAAATATATTTTAGAATAAATAAATTTCTCGAAATTTTTTCGCAAGTTTTGAGTAATGACAAAATGAAACTTTTTTCGACTCTTCAAAAAAAAGTTATGGAATTTATTTTACTACTGCTGTATAGTTTACTTCATTCTGAGTAATAAAATATGCAATATAACATGTATTGAAGTAAAACTGTATTAGTAAAACTTTTATTAGCAAACTCTTACATATACACCCTATTTTCACAATTTATGCGCATCGCTGCTTTTTGTTATATAGTGTTATTATAGTTTCATAAATTTGTATAATGCTTATGTGTTTCTGAAACTAGAATAAATTTGACACAAAATGGTAATCTCACTTTTATAGTTTTCTTACTATAACTTGGTTTGCTAGGTATGGTCCCCCCCAAATTAAAAAAAAGAAAATGTAAATTTTGAATTTCATGGGAAAAAAATTTTAGTAAACATTTTTTTAAGGCCAAATTTAAATACTAATATTATTATATGTTTAATTCTGAACACAAAAATATATACTTCTATATATATATATATATATATATATATATATATATATATATATATATATATATATATATATATATTACTTTTAATTTATATTTTTAATAAATTTTTAAAAAAACCCTTGCACGAGGCTCGAAAACATGCCGCCACTACAGGAAAAAATGACCGCCAGTTGGAGGGTTAACAGTAAAATGATTATAACATTTAGTTTTTAGGCCAAAATAGGCTTTCCATAAATCTGTAACAATCGTTGTCCCAGGTTTTACATGTTTCACATTTAATGGGATTAGTGATTCGGTATTGCTTTTATTTTCTGGGCAAATCTCCAAACTGAATCTACCACCTTCTCTCTCCCTTTTGAAATGTCTCTATTATTGTTTATTTTCATCATGCATATTAACATGTACCCTCTACTATTCTTCCCCGGTTATATTTTCTTTTTCCTTTCTTTGCTTCGTCAATTTCAACTACAACTCCTTCGCCTTCTAACAATTCTTCTTTTTCAAATTTTTCATTCAACCAAACAAAACAAACCTCTCGACCAAAAGTGGCCAACCTTACATAGTATTTCTGTTAGTACTGATGCCGTGTAAAACTCATTCATTAACTAAAAGTCATTTAAAGGATTAAAGCATTTAACATCAAAGGATTTGCCTGTTTGAGAATTCTTATATGTCCCTGTATATATTTATTACATTACAGCTTCTTTTCTAATTCTCAAAGACATAATTTTGATTATTTTTATTAGATAAATATATATTCAAGCCAAGATTATATTATATACCTAATATATAAGACAAGATATTAGAAAATCTGTAATTTTCAAGACAAGATCTTATCAGTAAGAGATCAGAAGCCAGGGTTATCTTAACACTCACCCGCACCTAACACCATTTATGTTGCTAAATCTACCTCACAATACAAAGTACCGACTTATTTGGCCTGTCTAAGTACCAGTTAATAAGGACATTATCCTAGATTATCCTACCACAAGTACAAATATCATGTTGTTTATTTTGTACGTGTGTTTAAAATTGTGTTTGTTTGTTAGATGAAAGGCCTTTTTTAAGAACTACTGAATTTGTAATATTTATTGATTAAACGGCCTCCAAAGGTGACATTACGAATATTAAAAACTGTTTTCATAATCACTTATACCCTAAGCGAGATAAGCATTAATACTTCAAGCCTCAGATCTCAGTAGCAAACTATACTTCATTATTTAATCAGGTGTCGCGAAGTTTTGAATACGCGTGGTTATACGAAACTCTATAGTCCACTTCCATAAATAATATGTTTTTGCTTGGTAAACGATATGAGTAAATAATTATAAAATGTTTACACTACATGAGCCATAGTCAAACATTCTTTTTTTTACCTATCCTCATTCATTTCTTGCTAATGTTCTA